>NC_044033.1:269161816-269461816 GCF_901765095.1 Microcaecilia unicolor | reverse complement strand
GTAGATTAGCGACGGCGAGACATGGGCGGGCATGGGCGTGGCTAACAGATGGCCGGCTTTCGCCGATAGTAGAAAAAAAAGTGGCGCTAAGTAGTATTTCGCCGGCTTTACTTGGTCCTTTTATTTTCACGACCAAGCCTCAAAAAGGTGCCCCAACTGACCAGATGACCACCGGAGGGAATGGGGGATGACCTCCCCATACTCCCCCAGTGGTCACCAACCCCCTTCCAAACTAAAAAAATAAAACTAAAAACCTTTTTTGCCAGCCTGTATGCCAGCCTCAAATGCCGTACCCACCTCCATGACAGCAGAATGTGATGTATCCTCCGACAGCCTTTCTCTGGTTGCGATGTGGCTCTCGGGTGAGTGTGACACCTTTTCTGTTAGGTGCCCTGCAGAGTCACATTAGCAATGCATTGTGGTGGGTGAAGGGTACTGGGCTCTACTCCCATGGTGCTTTTCCCCCCTGCTAACTGGGTCAGAGTGTGTCCTGTTTTGTTTCCTGTTGTAGTCCATGCGGTAGTGGCCATTTTTGTAAGCCAGTTTTAGTTCCCTTTCCTGTGTTACCCACGTTAGAGAACGTAGTTCTTACCTTGAATGGTGCTGAAAGAGGGCATTGTACACCATTGTGCCAGCTCTGACCTACTGCTAATCGTAGTACCAGGGGACTCTTTGCCAGTGGGGCGCAACCTCTGATCTGCAGTTAACTGTGAGTAAACGTGGTTATTTCAAGAAAGGACTTTTTCAGAGAGATTAGTCTTCAGGTGTGAACTGGTGTGCCAAAGTTATACAGCAGCAATAAGTCCTAGAGGCTGTATGCAGGTCCCTGGAGCAATTTTAGTGGGTGCAGTACATTTGTGGGTAGTGGGTTTGGGGGGCTCAGCTCCCAAAGTAAGGGAGCTATGCACGAGGGAGCTTTTCTGAAGTCCACCACAGTGACCCCTAGGGTGGCTGGTTGGTGTCCTGGCATGTCAGGGGGGCCAGTGCACTAAAAATGCTGGCTCCTCCCATGGCCAAATGCCTTGGATTTGGCTGGGGTTTGAGATGGCCGACATAACTTTCCATTATTGCTAAAAAATGAAGCCGGCCATCTCAAACCCTGGCCAAATCCAAGGCATTTGGCTGGCTGGAACCGTATTGTCGAAACAAAAGATGGCCGGCCATCTTTTTTGAAAATACGGGTCTGGCCAGCTGTTTGCGGTGCCGCCAAAATACTTCGCCGGCCATGTATTTCGCCGGCGCCGTTCGATTATGCCGCTCCATGTTGTGATATGTAAGAGGGTGTCCTATATGGTGTAGGCCACTAGAGGTCGCTAGAAGAAGCTGGAGGTTGCTAGGACCTGGGAGAGCCCGGGGAGCTCCACAGGTGCAGGCGGTTATGGGCTGGGTCCTGTGTAGATAATTAACCACTTTATACTCCATCTGAGGGGGGAAAGGAAGGGAAGTGAGCTAGCAGCAGAGGAAGAGAGAGCCCCTGAAAGATACTGGCTAACTTTATGGACTTGGGGTGGACTGGGTGTCCAAAGGAGATCAGCAGGCTGAAAGTCCTGGGGTAAGAAGTCCCTAAAGCATTAGTGTTTGACTGTGTGTCCTCAGTAGTTATAGAACTGTGTGTTCAAAGAGGGACTGTGTGTCCGAAGAAGAAAAGACTGTGTGTCTAGAACTGTGTGTTCAAAGGAGAGACTGTGTGTCTAAAGTACTGAGAGAAGCAGGCTGAAAAGCCTGGGGTTCAGAGTCCCCAAAGTATTGGTATAGTACTGAGCCCATGTATCTGTGTGGGGAGGCTCAATGTGAAGATCTATGAAAGCATAAAGTGTTAAGCTAGAAGAAGTGTGCCCAGGGGCTGGAATAAAGAGTTGCCTGAGAAATATGCAGTTGGTGAGACCTGCTTAATGTGCTGAGTGGAAACCAGGTCACCCTGAGTGAGAAGGGGTAGCACACTAATCTGCATGTGATTTGCATATTGAGAACCAGGTCACCCTGAGTGAGAAGGGGGATATCACAATGTGAGCACTTTTGAACAGCAGTGTTAAAATATCAGTTTTCTATATTTAACCTTTATTTACCATACTATACACATCCAATCACTTTAGGTTCTCTCCCCATCTTTCACTTTCTATTGGTGTCCACTTAAAAATATTTTTTTCAATGGTGAGTGTTAGTGTCTTCTAAGTCTTGTGTCCGCCTACTCTTGTTTCAAATTTTATGTGCACATCAGCAGGCACTTTTTTTCTAGTTTTAGTGCTTTTCAAATTCTCTACAGCAGCACTTGCATAATTGCTTTTCATTTACTATGAGCTCATTTTCAAAAGAGAAAAATGTCCAAAAAGTAGCATAAACCTACATATGGACCTTTTTCTCACAAAAACGTCCAAATTGGTATTTTCAAAACCAGTTTTTAGATGTTTTTCTATGACATCTGTTAGAATTTCATTCAAATCACAAGAGGGCGTGTCAGGGGAAGTGTTAAAGGCGAGATCTGGGCATTCCCAACACTTGGATGTTTTTCAGCCAAAATGGAACAAAAGAAAACAGTTCAGGATTAAAACTAAGATGTTCTGAGCTAGACCTGTTTTTATAATGAATAAGGCATAAAAGGGTGCCCTAAATGACCATCAGGCTTATTTTCGAAAGGGATCGCCGGCGATCTTTCGACACAAATCGGGAGATCACCGGCGATCTCTCAATCCGGCCAAATCGGTATTATCGAAAGCCAATTTTGGCCGGCCCCAATTGCTTTTTCATTGCGGTGCCGGCCAACCTTCAAGGGGGCGTGTTGGTAGGGGAGCAAAGGCGGGAAGGGGGGGCGGGGTTACAAGATGGCCGGCTTCACCTTATTATGAAAACAAAGGCCGGCTCGAATGAGCATTTCGCTGGCCGGACTTGGTCCATGTATTTTTAGGACCAAGTCCCAAAAAAGAGCCCCATCTGACCAGATGACCACCGGAGGGAAGCGGGGATCACCTCCCCTTACTCCCCCAGTGGTCACCAACCCCCTCCCTCACAAAAAAAAAACAATTAAAACATTTTTTGCCAGCCTGTATGCCAGACTCAAATGTCATACCCAGCTCCCTGATAGCAGTATGTAGGTCCCTGAAGCAGGTTTTAGTGGGTGCAGTGCACTTCAGGCAGGTGGACCCAGGCCCATCCCCCCTACCTGTTACACTTGTGGTGGTTAATGTTGAGCCCTCCAAAACCCCGAAAACCCACTGTACCCACATGTAGGTGCCCCCCTTCACCCCTTAGGTCTATGGTAATGGTGTAGACTTGTGGGCAGTGGGTTTTGGGGGGATTTGGGGGGCTCAGCACACAAGGGAAGGGTGCTATGCACCTGGAAGCTAATTTTGTTTTTTTTAAAGATTTTTTTAAGTGCCCCCTAGGGTGCCCGGTTGATGTCCTGGCATGTCAGGGAGGCCAGTGCACTACAAATGCTGGCTCCTCCCACGGCCAAATGCCTTGCATTTTGCTGTGTTTGAGATGGTCGGGTCCGGTTTCCATTATGGCTGAAAATTGGAGCCGGCCATCTCATCTAAACCCGGCGATCCGCCGGCGATCCTGTTGCAAACCCAGCGAGCGATTTGGCCAGCGCCAAGCATATTTTGAAAATACGCTTGACTCCACCCGCTTACGGTGCCGGCCCCGAAGATGGCTGGCCATCGATTTCGCCGGCGCCGTTCGATTATGCCCCTCCATATGACCACTGGAGGGAATCAGGGATGACCCCCCCCAATACTCCTGCAGTGGTCACTGTCCTCCTCCCACCCTCCATAAGGGCTATTGTGTATAGCTGTGGGCGATAGGTTTTGGGTGGGTTTTGGGGGGCTCAACAGACAAGATAAGGGAGCAACGGTGAGATGTGTACCTGAGAGCATGTTTTTTAAGTCCACTAGGGTGCCCCATTTATCTCCTGGCCCCTAAAAATGCTGGCCCCTCCTACATCCCAATGGCTTGATTTTCTACGTTTTTCACTTGGACGTTTAGTTTTGAAAATGGACCAAAAAACAAAATGTTCAAAGCACAAAACCTTGCTAGGAACGGTATTTTCGAAAACAAAAGATAGACTTTTTTCTTTTTGAAAAATTAACTACTTTCTTATTCAGATTTTGGACATTTTTTGCAAAACGTCTAAAGTCGGACTTAGATGTCATATTGTAAATGCCCCTCTTTGTCACATAGCATTCACTGTATTTCAGTAGCATTACCATTTTCATGCTGTTCACTTTTTACCACTATCATTGTCCTTTTATCTTTTATGGATTTCTAGACTCATTACACGTCCATTAAAGCGATGATTTATTGAAGCGATTTCCTATCGTTTCAGTCAAACACTGTTTTGGACCCATTAACATTATTTGACCCCTGAAGGAGGCACTCAGTGCCGAAAAACGGTGCCGTATTAGGTGTTGCATGTTATTGCAAATACAAGAAATAAAGTGTTTCAGTATTTTATGATCAACCTGTGTACTAGGTTCTCAAACCATCTCCGCCTTCCCACTGTTGGGTTTTTTTTCACCCATGTTTACACATCATGGAAGTTGCATGCTCTTATAAAAGAGAACTTAATGCACATACATGCATATGTGCTATTTCTTCCTATACTTAACGTGTTCAATGGGGCCTGTACCTGTGAATTCTTTAGTTACTAGTGCAACCAAGCCCATTTCGTCAAAAATGAAACAGGCCCTAGGAAGGCTCTTGTCTAATCGATTTCTCCTCTCTCCCCTGCCCTCCCCTCCATGTTCTGTGATTCTTCCCTCCCCTCCCACCCCCTCCATGTCCCGCGATTCTCCTCTGCCCTTCCCTCCGTATCCCAGGATTCTGGCCTCCCCTTCATGTCCAGCGATTGTCCTCTGCCCTGGCCTCCCCTCCGTGTCCCGTATTCTGGCTTCCCCTCCATGTCCAGCGATTCTCCTCAGCCCTGCTCTCCCTTCTGTGTCCTGCGATTCTCCCCTCGCCTCCCATCCCCTCCATGTCCAGCGATTCTCTTCTGCCCTGCTCTCCCATCCATGTCCCACGATTCTCTCCTCTCCTCCCATCCCATCCATGTCCATTGTCTCCTCTGCCCTGCCCTCCCCTCCCCTCAATGTCCCATGATTCTGTCCTCCCCTCCATGTCCAGCGATTGTCCTATGCACTGCCCTGCCATCCGTTCATAATATCCTGACATCAGCTCGCCTCCAGCGTTCCCTTCCCTCTCACTGTTCCACCCTCCATCGATTTTCCTCTGCCCTGCCCTGCCCTCCCCTCCCCTCGATGTCCCATGATTCTGTCCTCCCCTCCATGTCCAGAGATTGTCCTTTGCCCTGTCATGCCCTCCCATCCGTTCGTAACATCCTGACGTCAGCTCGCCTCCAGCGTTCCCTTCCCTCTCACTGTTCCACCCTTCTCTGATGTCATTTTGTCTTTACTTGAGGGCAGGACAGTGAGAGGGAAGGAAACGCTGGAGGCTTGCTGACGTCAGGATGTTACGAACCCAGACAGCCAGACAGCCAGCCATAGAACGTTGCGGTACAAAATATTATATGTAGATATTTTTATCATTTATGTAGTTAGTACGTGCCCACTTTGGAGATTAATCCCCTATGAAGGTAATTTTCTAAAGGTATTTTTGTTCATATATGAAGTATACTTGCGTAAAATGTCTCTTTTAAAATAATCCCATGCAAAAAAGTATGCACGATGACCAGGACATTCATACTTTTATGCAACTCAAGTCTAAGTGTATTTAGACTTGCTTTGGAACAGGTGGAGTTATGATTTATCTAGCTGATTTTTAAAACCATTTAACTGGCCAAGAACAGCTCCTGCTAGTTAAATGGCACTTAACCGGCTATCCGTCAATGTTCAGCAGGAGATCACCGGCTATCTCCTGCTGCATATTGCCAGTTAGCACTTAGCAGATAGCCAGTTATATTGCATGGTATAACCCGCTATTTGTTGATATTCAGCCCATTGCTGGCTTGGTTTGCCAGCCAAATTAAGCCACCAAAGCAGCTAGAATATTTTCGGCCATTTTAAACTTAACCGGTAAGCGCTGAATATTAGCCTGGTCGGTTAAATTTAAACCAGCTAAAAAACACCTGGATATTCAATGCCAGTCACTGGAAATGGCCCGGCCTTCAATATCTGGGCTCAACGCCAACCGCTGGAGGCAACCTGGCTACCTCCCACGGTCTGAATACCGGGTCCTATGTACCTAGTTTATAAAATACAGTCATACATAATATACATGTGAACATTTATACCTGCTCCTGAACATGTGTAAACACACGTGGAGGGGCATTTTCGACCGGGGACGCCCATCTCTAAGGGCGCCCATCTCCAAGGACGGTGCCGCAAAGAGGCGGGGATGACCGTATTTTCGAACGAAATGGGCGTCCATCTTTCGTTTCGATAATACGGTTGGGAGCGCCCAAATCTCAACATTTAGGTCAACATTAAAGATGGTCGACCTAAATGCTGAAATCGCCGGATTTAGAGATGGGCGACCTCGGTTTTCGCCAATAATGGAAACCGATGGCGCCCATCTCAGAAACGAACAAATCCAAGGCATTTGGTCGTGGGAGGGGCCAGGATTCATAGTGCACTGGTCCCCCTCACATGCCAGGGCACCAACCGGGCACCCTAGGGGGCACTACAGTGGACTTCGCAAATTGGTCCCAGGTGCAAAGCTCCCTTACCTTGGGTGCTGAGCCCCCCAAAACCCACTCCCCACAACTATACACCAGTACCATAGCCCTAAGGGGTGAAGGGGGCACCTACATGTGGGTACAGTGGGTTTCGGGTGGGTTTTGAAGGGCCTGGGTCCGCCTGCCTGAAGTCCACTGTACCCACTAAAACTGCTCCAGGGACCTGTATACTACTGCGATGGACCTGAGTATGACATTTGAGGCTGGCATAGAGGCTGGCAAAAAAAGATTTTAAAGTTGTTTTTTTGAGGGTGGGAGGGAGTTAGTGACCACTGGGGGAGTCAGGGAAGGTGATCCCCGATTCCCTCCAGTGGTCATCTGGTCAGTTTGGGCACTTTTTTGGGACTTGGACCGGAAAAAAAAGGGACCAAATAAAGTGGACCAAATTCTCACCAGGGACGCCCTTCTTTTTTCCATTATCGGCCAAGGGCGCCCATCTCTTAAGCACACCCCGGCACGCCACTGTCCTGCCTTCACTACCCTTCCGACATGCCCCCGGGAACTTTGGTTGTCCCAGCGACGGAAAGCAGTTGGAGCCGGCCAAAATCAGCTTTCCATTTTACCGATTTTGCCGGCTTCAGGAGATGGCCAGCTATCTCCTGATTTCTGTCAGAAGATGGCCGGCGATCTTTTTTGAAAATAAGCTGGATAGGAACATAGTTATCAACGTGGACTACTTTTAAGACAAGGGGGCCCTTTTGCCAAGGTGCGCCGAAAAATGGGCTGCACTAGTGTAGGGGTGTGCTTTGGGCATATGCAGATCCATTTTTCAGGACATCTGTAAAAAAGGCCTTTTTATTTTTGCCGAAAATGGACATGTGACAAAATAAAAATTGACGCGCGTCCATTTTGGGTCTGAGACCTTACCACCAGCCATTGACTTAGCGGTAAGGTCTCACAAGTTAACTGTGCAGTAATCGTCTATACACATAGAATGACGATTACCGCCTGGTTTCTGCCCCATGCCAGAAAATAAAAATTATTTTCCAGTGCGCTTTGCAGACGCGCGTCAAAAATTAAATTACCGCAAGGGCCAGACAGTAGCCGGGCAGTAACTCCAAACTGACGCATGTTGGGCACGCTTAGGTGCCTAAGCAGCTTAGTAAAAGGTCCCCAAAGTATTTTACTACTAACTCATGCTATTTTAGCACAGGTCCCATTTTGTGCCATGAAACCTAGTTACTAATAACATGGGTTAACAGAAAATTAGCACGTCTGAATGGTAGCTCACATTGATAACCCTCACCCCCTTCATTTGTCTTTATAAAATAGGCCACAGATAAGCGCTTTCATGTTTTCTTAACCTATTGACTCTTTTAAAATTGCCCTTTATGGACTAGATTCAGTAAATAGTGCCCAAATTTGGGTGCCGAAAAAGAATAAGTGCTGAGCGCTATTCTATAAACGGCACTCCGAGCTGGGCACTGTTTATAAATTAGCGCATAGTGCTGGGATCCACGCTCAACTTTGGGTGTGAGGATTTACACCAACTAAAACCTGGGATAAATGCTCATTCATAAGTTAGGCATGGATCTCCCAAATTCTGTAATACCTGTGCATATCTTCAGTGAATACCCCTGAGCCGCCCATGCCTCCTTTTCAGAGGCATGCTAACGCCCTGATGCTCAAACGTAAACGCGGGAGCTAGAGGCAATTAGCACCGTACAACAGCCCGCATTACCAGTGCAGAATTTTCAGAGGAGTCTAGTGTGGGAAACAATGAGTGTGCAAGGCATTAGACCAGATAGCTTGCAAATGTAGTCAAACTCATCTAATTGAGGTCATTTTTTATTTCTCCCCAATGCTCAGAAAAGAGCACCCGAAACAAAACTGTCTTACCCCTGCAATAAATAATGCCAGGTCAGAGCAGGCGTTAGGCTGTTCGAAGAGAAGATTTCTCATGATCTTCATGCTTCTCTCATTATTCTGTCTCCAAAATCTGCCGGTTCTGATTGCTTTTGGAAGCAGAAGGGAGCCTAAGGGGTTCTTTTACTAAGGTGCACCGAAAAGTGGCCTGCGCTGGTATCGAAGTATGTATTGGATGCGCGCAGTCCATTTTTCAGAGCACCTGCAAAAAAGGCCTTATTTTGGCTGAAAATGGATGTGCGGCAAAATAAAAATTGGCGCGCATACCATTTTGGGCCTGAGTCCTTATCGTCACCCATTGACTTAATGGTAAGATCTCACATGTTAAGCAGGCGGTAAAGGTCTACGCATGTAGAATGACAATTACCGCCCGGTTTCCACCGCGCGATGAAAAATAAAAATTATTTTCCAGCATGCATAGCGGACACACGTAAAAATCAAAATTATCACCCGGGCCACATGGTAGCTGGGTGGTAACTCTGAATTGACGTGCATTGGGCGCACAAAGGCGCCTACGCGGCTTAGTAAAATGGCTCCTAAATGATTTATATGCACACCTTTATAGAACAGTGCCTAGCAAGATATGCAGTAAATCCACATTGTTGCCAATTACCACCAATAATTGATAGTTAGCACCCAATTACTGGCACTAATTGGCTTTTTAATTAAACTACATGTGCAAATTAGGTATGCGCACAACTTTGCACACTAGATATAGAATTCCCCCACAGGTAGATAAATGTTCTCCCTACCCATAGAACATAGTAAAAAAAAATTTCAGTATATTAAAAGCAGGAAGCCAGCAAAAGAATTGGTTGGGCCGCTGGATGACCGAGGGGTAAAAGGGCGATCAAGGAAGACAAAGACGTAGCGGAGAGACTGAATGAATTCTTTGCTTTGGTCTTCACCGAGGAAGATTTGGGTGGGATACCGGTGTCGGAAATGGTATTTCAAGCGGACGAGTCAGAGAAATTTACTGACTTCACGGTAAACCTGGAGGATGTAATGGGGCAGTTCAGCAAACTGAAGAGTAGCAAATCTCCTGGACCGGATGGTATTCATCCTAGAGTACTGATAGAACTGAAAAATGAGCTTGCGGAGCTACTGCTAGTGATATGCAACTTATCCTTAAAATCGAGCATGGTACCGGAAGATTGGAGGGTGGCCAATGTAACACCGATTTTTAAAAAAGGCTCCAGGGGAGATCCAGGAAATTATAGACCGGTGAGTCTGATGTCTGTGCTGGGGAAAATGGTAGAAGCTATTATTAAAAACAAAATTACAGAGCACATCCGAGGACATGGATTACTGAGACCGAGTCAGCAAGGCTTTTGTGTGGGGAAATCTTGCCTGACCAATTTACTTCAATTCGTTGAAGGAGTAAACAAACGTGGACAAAGGGGAGCCGGTTGATATTGTGTATCTGGATTTCCAAAAGGCGTTTGACAAGGTACCTCATGAAAGGCTACAGAGGAAATTGGAGGGTCACAGGCTAGGAGGAAATGTCCTATTGTGGATTAAAAACTGGTTGAAGGATAGGAAACAGAGAGTGGGGTTAAATGGGCAGTATTCACAATGGAGAAGGGTAGTTAGTTGGGTTCCTCAGGGGTCTGTGCTAGGACCGCTGCTTTTTAATATATTTATAAATGATTTAGAGATGGGAGTAACTAGCGAGGTAATTAAATTTGCTGATGACACAAAGTTATTCAAAGTTGTTAAATCGCGACAGGATTGTGAAAAATTACAAGAGGACCTTACGAGACTGGGAGACTGGGCGGCTAAATGGCAGATGACGTTTAATGTGAGCAAGTGCAAGGTGATGCATGTGGGAAAAAAGAACCCGAATTATAGCTACATCATGCAAGGTTCCACGTTAGGAGTTACGGACCAAGAAAGGGATCTGGGTGTCGTCGTCGATAATACACTGAAACCTTCTGCTCAGTGTGCTGCTGCGGCTAGGAAAGCGAATAGAATGTTGGGTATTATTAGGAAAGGTATGGAAAACAGGTGTGAGGATACAGTGGAGGAGTGGCCTAGTGGTTAGGGTGATGGACTTTGGTCCTGAGGAACTGAGTTCGATTCCCGGTACAGGCAGCTCCTTGTGACTCTGGGCAAGTCACTTAACCCTCCATTGCCCCATGTAAGCCGCATTGAGCCTGCCATGAGTGGGAAAGCGCGGGGTACAAATAAAATAAAAATAAAATAATGCCGTTGTATCGCTCCATGGTGCGACTGTACCTAGAGTATTGTGTTCAATTCTGGTCGCCGCATCTCACGAAAGATATAGTAGAATTGGAAAAGGTGCAGAGAAGGGTGACTAAAATGATAGCGGGGATGGGATGACTTCCCTATGAAGAAAGATTAAGGAGGCTAGGGCTATTCAGCTTGGAGAAGAGATGGCTGAGGGGAGACATGATAGAGGTATATAAAATAATGAGTGGAGTGGAACAGGTGAATGTGAAGCGTCTGTTCACGCATTCCAAAAATACTAGGACTAGGGGGCATGCGATGAAACTACAGTGTAGTAAATTTAAAACAAATTGGAGAAAATATTTCTTCACCCAACGTATAATTAAACTCTGGAATTCGTTGCCGGAGAAAGTGGTGAAGGCAGTTAGCTTAGCAGAGTTTAAAAAGGGGTAGGACGGTTTCCTAAAGGACAAGTCCATAAACCGCTACTAAATGGACTTGGGAAAAATCCACAATTCCAGAAATAACATGTATAGAATGTTTGTACGTTTGGGAAGCTTGCCAGGTGCCCTTGGCCTGGATTGGCCGCTGTCGTGGACAGGATGCTGGGCTCGATGGACCCTTGGTCTTTTCCCAGTATGGCATTACTTATGTATGTACTTATCTCTGGTCCTTATTTTTAAATGGATACATTTGGCCATATATCAACTTGTCTAGAGAAAATGTATCTGTTATTAAGCAACAAATTAAAGAAAAAAAAAACTTTTGTGATTTATACTCAATACTGACTACATATATATTTTAAAATATTGGAGCAGGTAACTCACACAGATGCAAAAATACAGTGATCTCAGAAGCCTTCTATAGAAAGTATGCCATAAATAGTTTATGGGGTAAAGAAATACATCAATTACAGTACGTGCTTGCTAAATACATGAATATGTATGACTGAATTAAAGAAATAAAGCCAAGTGAAGAAATTCTTTGATTCATCTAATTCCCTATTTTTTTTCTTCAATTGAACTTGCAGAATTTGGAATAATGGCATGACAGTTGAGCTTTCCTTTTACAAAGACTGCACCATGCGTTGTGCACATGAGCACGGAACATCCTTTGGCGATATTGTTTAGGGAAAGTAAGTGACAGTTTTAAAAAGCAATTCAAGGAAGCAGTGCATATCATATAATAATGACACCCAAGGGAACAAGGACAATCACTGAAACAAGATAAATATTGCCATACATTGTGATGCTTCTGACAGTGTTATTGAATACCGAATGGCTGAAAGTTGATAATGAGCTGCATCTGAAGGAGAAATCTTCCTCTTTCTAACATTTTGACAGTGTGTTTTCTGGATCCAGTGACAGACTGCTGTAGAACATAAGACTGAGCTCATGTATCCACACAAGAATACGGCATATTCTTCAGAACCTGAACAGAAGCGGTAATATTTGCATGTCTGGGTACTGGAACACTGTATTCGTGAATCATGACACTGGTTAGGAAAATTGAGCTTCAAATGCCTCTGATGATTATTATTAGTCAATCTAGAGATGAGTCAAAGAATATTTGTGGCAAAAAGAGAACAGAAATTATTAAAATATTAATGTATTATCTCTTAAAACTATGAAAGTAACATTGAGGATTTAACACAAATGCACAAGGGGCAGGAAAAGTCAAATTATGGTCACTGTAAGAATTTGACATTATTGTATGTCATTTCCTCCTGCTCTCTTGCATTGTGTATTATTGGGTTCAGTTGGTGCCATGTTCCATTGAAGGAAGAGTGAATAGAGACTGTTCCTGTACTCTATTAAGACAACTTTGCTTTGGAATAAGTTGCTGGGGAGGGAGAGGATAGGGCTTAGAAGGGTCACAATGGTGGAACTGGGCATAGAGACACTTTTTTTCCAACTGCACTTAGTATGAGGTCAAGGGCCTTCCCTTCAGGTCACTCAGGTCCATAATGGATTTGAATCCCCAGGGGAGCCTCTAAAGAGAAGTTATGCGCCAAATACATATTTATTTATTAGGATTTATTTACCGCCTTTTTGAAAGAATTCACTCAAGGCAGTATACAGTAAGAATAAATCAAACTTAAGCAATAGACAATATCCCAAAGCAATAATAACATTTACTGCAAGCTTCAGCGGTGTAAGTCACTGATTATCCAACCTTCAACAACAGTGAGATTTGCAACACCAACCTCGTCATCAGCATCGCGGAAAAGTTTTTAAAATCAAATTTATCAGTGTCACATATCTCAATGAAATAATATTAGCACTTTATTGCTTTTTTATTTATGTTTAAAGTTTTGAATTCATTATTCATCTGAATTAATGTTCCACTATCAGGTTGGGGATATCCGAAATGACTCATGTTTCGCTTAGAAAGCTGTTTCAAGGAGAGTCCCTGTTAATAAAATATTAGACATAAATACTAATTTAAAACCCTCCTTGCATAAACATCCAGATTAAATATTAGATTAAATATTTGCTTAAATTCAATGCCATCTTAACTAGTCAGTGTTTTATATCATGGTAAGATGGCAGCCACATTTATTTGCTATTTATCTACATATTATAGAGTACTAGCATAACCAGGTATTAACACACCTAAGATTTAGATGCTTGCACTTATGCCAGTCATAGAGGTGGTGTAACTCTGAATACCTAGGTGCAGCAGGGATGTATGTAACTTATAGTATTCTGTAAGTTAGGTGTGTAAATGGGAGCCTCGCCTATGCTCTGCCACTGTATACGCCTCCATGTAAATATGTGCTGAGTAAGTTAAGTCAGTATATGCAGAATAGTATTTAAACGTGATGCTGGCATGTACATGTGCAGTGTGCACATACATGCATAAATGGTAGTTACTTGCCTGCCTGTCATCTGTGGAGCCAGAAGTGGGGCCTGAAGCTGCCGAGGTCCCCCCGAACACATATCTTAGGATTCCCTTCGTGTGAATTTAAACAAAAACACAGTAAAGTGTGTGTTGGCAGGAGAATGAAATCTGGCCATTGGATCAAGTCATACTAAATTATATAACGCTGATACTTCAGGAGTTTGACATGATATACAATTTATCTAATCCACAAAATTACCAGTGCTTTCAGCTTCCTGTATTCTTTACCTGCTAGTGAGGTTCAATTGCTTTAGTTGTGTAAAGAACTAGACTTCATTCTAGTTAGTCTTATATTAACA
Source organism: Microcaecilia unicolor (assembly GCF_901765095.1). Classification (NCBI taxonomy): domain Eukaryota; kingdom Metazoa; phylum Chordata; class Amphibia; order Gymnophiona; family Siphonopidae; genus Microcaecilia; species Microcaecilia unicolor. The sequence continues at coordinate 269,447,869 of NC_044033.1, read as the reverse complement.
ATATTTCATTGGACAATATCAACATTTTATAACTATGTTATAACAAGTGTGGGAGATTGGATATATTGGTGCAGAACAGTTAGAGTAAAAGTTTTAAAACTACATTAGTTCCTAAATTACCATAGTTTTGGGAAGAATCGTAAACATGTCATTGTCAGCATCAGTAAAACAAATTATATTTTTTGTTGTTTTTCATCTTTATTTGGTTTTGTTTGTTGTTATTGTTGTTGTTTTTGTGGTTCATAGATCAGTTTCGATACCTTTTAAAATAGCTACATTTTCTAGATTTTGTTTGGCATAGCTGGGAGCATTTCTTCATATATTACATTACCATCTTTGAAGATTTATTGGCATTCACTGTGGGAATGAATTTGTAATATTTTAAACATTCAAGAAGACTTGTCTTATAAAATTATTATATGGAAATTTATTGCACAAATGCCTGATTTTAAGCATTACAGAAGTCACTTAATGGATGCTCTGTCAGCTTTGACTGTAAAGCTGGCACTTAATAGTAGGAAGAATTCTTCAAATATAGGAATGAATATCCACTAGAACACTGTTTGCCTTATACATATGAAGCAGTAACAGCGGGAAAGTATAATTGACTCTGTCAGTTTCAGGAAGAATGAAAACCAGTGAAATGTTTGCAGGCATTTATTCCTGTCAGCAGAAAAGTTTAGGAATTATCAGAATATTATTAATGATAGCTGCAAGGATATCATCATTATCACAGTACGGTTATTGAATTGTTTATTTTTTCTCTTTTCTATTATTTTATATTTTATCTTTTTCTGAAAAAGAGTGATAAAAAGAATGCCTCTTTATTTTAATTGAGCTAAAAGTATGTATGTTGTGGACTTCCATACATTATTTATTTATTTATTTATTTATTTATTTATTTATTTATTTATTTGTTACATTTGTACCCCACATTCTCCCACCTATTTGCAGGTTCAATGTGGCTTACATAGTACCGTAGAGGCGTTTGCCAATTCGGTTGATAGCATATACAAAGGTATATTGTGGTCAGATGAGGTAGGTGTGGATCAGGCATCATGGGGTCGAAGGAAGTGAAGATTATAAATTGTCCAGTACGATCATTAGTTATGCTGTGTTGCTGGGTGCGGGGATTTATGTTGGATCGGTGGGATAGGCCTTTTGAAGAGGTGAGTTTTGAGTGATTTCCTGAAGTTTAAGTGGTCACGGATTGTTCTCACAGCATTTGGGAGTCTGTTCCATAGTTGTGCGCTCATGTAGGAGAAGCTGGATGCATAAGTTGTTTTGTATCTTAGTCCTTTACAGTTTGGATATTGTAGGTTTAGGTATGATCGTGATGACCTGATTCTGTTTCTGGTTGGTAGATCTATTAGGTCTGTCATGTATCCTGGGACTACGCCGTAGATAATTTTGTGGACCAAAGTGCAGATTTTGAAGATGATCCGTTCTTTGATTGGGAGCCAGTGCAACTTTTCTCGTAGGGGTTTAGCACTTTCGAATTGTGTTTTACCATATATCAATCTGGCTGCTGTGTTTTGGGCGGTCTGGAGTTTTTTTGTGAGTTGTACTTTACATCCCACGTAGATTCCGTTACAGTAATCTGCATAGCTTAGGACATTGATTGTATTAGGTTTCGAAAAGTGTCCCTCGGGAAGAAAGGTTTTATTCGTTTGAGTTTCCACATTGCATAGAACATTTTCTTTATTACGGTATTTACTTTACGGTATTTCGGTATTTACGGTATTAACAAGCTAATGAGCACAGATAACAGCACTTAACAATCAACAATGAGCACTAATTCGCACTGATTAGAATTTACATGCATAGCTCGTTAAGTGTATTCTGTAATGAAGTGCACCAAACTTCTAATGAGTGCAGGTAAAAAGGGGCATGGTTATGAGTGGTCAAATGGGCATTTTGTAGACGTTCTAAAATTTATACATGTAGTTATATAATATGGCCCAGTGCATGTAAATCTATGTGCCGAGTTTACACTATGTTTTCTTTGGATTAAATGGATACGCATAGCTGTAGGCGCTGAGATATCAACTAAGCATATTCTATAATTGGAGCCAAAAATCAAGGCGCAGATTATAGAATATGCTTAGTCAGCACTGATTTTCTGAACTGATTTTTTTAGGTGCCATATACAGAATCTCCCCCATCGTATCTATTTTATTAAGGCCACTCACATTCGTTTTTTAAACTTCTTCCAAGTGTAAAATCACTATCAATACACAAAAAGATCCAACATCTAGAGATAGGGTAATGGTAAAAACAACAAAAAAATCTACCACAAAGCAATAGAACAATATTAGTGGACCTCAGAACAAGAATCAGGTGATATTTAATATTTTTGTCCTCGCACTCCTTTATTCTCTCACCGGGCAGTCCATCTAAAAAAGCTAATCTTTTCAATCATATTTTCTAATCTATCTTTTATTCTTTTAATAAATGTACTTAAAAGTTGACAAAAATATTCTGTACAACAGTTCAAATTTAATTACTTTTCTTTTCCAATTGAACCAGTCTAATCCGTTCCGCCCTACTCAAATTTCATCCAAATGTGACTTCATCAGGAGGAGTTAACACTGTTTTCAAAGTGCAAGGGATTAAGACAACAATGTGGCATCCATTCATACTACTGTTGGCATTCCTGCTGTTGCAGAATCTTAACAGTTACTTCCTCTAGTTTTATACATTCCTGCACATAACATTATAACCGAATCCATTAAAAACAACACATGATCTGACAGTCTTCTGGAGATCTCTGAAAACTAAATTATTCAACGAGACCTACAATAAGAACCCTTCATAAAGACCCTCTATCACATCTGTATCAAAACTAATCAACATTGAACTCCTAATTTGACTACTTTAATCATATTGTTATTATTTAACTCCACACTCTACCTTATATTTTGCATATCTGAGATGTATTAATTATTTCTTTGTTTCTATTTTTCTTCCTATCTAATGTACCTTAATTGTATCAATACTTTGCTCTTCTCACACCGTAATGACGATTGTCATTGCCACATTGAGCCTGCAAAGAGGTGGGAAAATGTGGGATACAAATGCAGCAGATAAATACATAAATAAATAATCAGCATCAAAATACTGTGATCTGTTAAAATCATATACCAAAAGATTTGATTTGTAATTTTTCAATTATATACTGTAGCAGCATAAGCAAGAGTGTGGGCATGGAGTCTCAATAGTCACAGCCACTTTATTTATATCCAAAAGAATATTAAAGCCTGTTCCGTTGATAAACTTAGGTATAAAAGTCTCTTGGAATGCAGTTATAATCTTCCTGCAGCCCTGTCCCTGACAAGGCTCCACATTCTCAGTGTGTACTAGTTTTTTTTTTCTTCAGGGATAACTAAAACCAGGCCGAACTCCAGCCTGGCTTCCAGGAATAGAATTTCACAGGGTTTCAAGGTAAAACTTGGCCTACTTGAATTAAGCTTCTGTTCCTTGTACATCTGTGTTGAAGGCTTATGTTGTAGGGCTGCTCTTGCCTTTCTCTACCTCTGTGTGCTCAGAGTTTTTATCTGCTTGCCTAAACCATGCCCTTCCTGCTCTGCCTTGACAGAGCCACGCCCTTTCTGTTCTGTACTGCAAGATTTAATGTGGTTGTGTGAGGCTGTGTTGTTAAGATGGGTAATGTAGAGTTGGAGAGTTTGTGATGGCAACACTTTATGTTATGTATGTTAATGAAGATGTATTTTTGTTATTTTTATTTTATATTTTCATATGTATGTTTTTATGGAAACCGCTTAGCATATAGGTGGGTTAGAAGTATTTAAATAAATAAATAAATAAATAAATAAGGGGAATTGGCAACTTCCTAAACACTCCATCATATATATTTTAAAAAAATCTTCTGATACGGATCTGGCAGTTCCTTCTACTTTATTGGCAACTGTTGCGTTAACTTTGGATAAAGTATGGATTATGAAAATGTTCTTGAAAAACAAAGATAAAAAATGTATAGGTCTTCAAATTTCAATACTCCCAGATGTAACTAAAGAGACTCAGAAAAGGCATAGGCAATTTTTGCTGCTTAAGCCTGGAGTTCTTCAGATTGGGGCTATCTTTCATCTTCGATACCCTTGTAAATGTATAGTCAGATTCCAATCAGTAAAATATGTTTTCTTCGAGCCATCCCAGCTTACAGAATTCCTTGTAACCAAACGTTCTTTGGGGTTGAGAGAATGTTAATATTTACTGACATTTATTCGAGCTCTGTTAATATAGGACACTTCGATGTTAGGTTTCTAAATTTACCTTAAAATGTTTCGTCTTCTTTTTCTCCACTATTGGTAATCTTGGATCTTAAATGAGGACTTGAGTGTACTTATATATTTATAATCTTTTCTTTTTTTCTTTATATTAATCATTCTTGTAAAGTATACTTTTCTGTACAAGCTTAGGCTTGATAGTGATTGTTTATCAATTATATCTGAAATAATTAAAAAAAAAACAAAAAAAATCTTCAATTGTACACAAATAATTTTCAATTGTACCCAAAAATAAGTGTTAGGTCTTCAATGTCAGTGTCTCAATAAAATTACCCTAGGGCAAATATGCACAACATTTAGAACAGCTTTGAAGTGTGAAAATTAAAAGACAACAGTAAGGGGGGAAATTATCTATTAGGGCTACCATTAAGATAGGTTATTTTACCACAAGTCATGCTATTTTAGCACAGGGTCTCATTGCATAAAATGGAGCCCTGGGCTAAAATAGCATTTGTGGTAAAATAACCTATCTTAACGGTAGCCCACATTGATAAGTTCCTTTCTAAATGGTACAGTGGTGTTCGAAAGCCTGAAATACGTAGTTCATAATGCTGTTTTGAAGCTTCAGTATGCAATTTTTCTCATAAGTGTAGATGTTATAGTAGAACATCATATATTATGGGCCGGATTATATAAATGGCACTCAAAATTAGACACCAGAAAAAAAATCAGTGCTAAGTGCTATTCTGTAAAGGGCAGGCACCCTTTATAGAACAGCACTTAAGTGTGGATCATGTGACTAACTTTGGGCGCCAGACTTATGCCTGTTGAAACCTGGTATAAATGCTGGAGCCCAAGTCAGGCACACTAACCCAGTATTCTATAACTTTGCGTACAAATTTTTGGAACACCCCTGACACGCTCATGCTTCTCCTATGGCCACGCCCCCTTTCAAGACACACACTGTCCCCGGATTCTATATAGTGCGCCTAGAGATCCATGCCAAAATCTAGGTGTATTCTATAACAACAAGCATAACTTAATTGGCTTAACAAGTTAATCAGCATTGATAACAGAACTTAAGCAATAAGGAGCACTAATTGGCAATAATTAGAATTTACGCGCACATCATGCTAAGCATATTCTGTAATGAACTGTGACTAAATTTTAATGCATGCAGTTCAAAAGGAGCATGGCTATGGGAAGGAGAATGGGCATTTCATGGGTGTTCCAAAATTTATGCACGCAGTTATAGAATATAGCCCAGTGTGCATAAATCTACGTGCAATGATTTAGGCCACGTTTTTACTGGCCTTCATGGACACATGCTATTTTAGGTGCTAGGATTTCCACCTAAGTGTATTCTATATACTGCACCTAAATCTAGGTGCTGCTTATAGAATATGCTTAGGCAGAACTCCTTACGTATGGATTTTGTTGGCACCTTATATAGAATCTGGCCCTATGGGAGTTAGGCACACATCCTTATAGAATAGTGCACAGCCAGATGCACATGCAAAATATTAATGAATGCCAATTAACATCAATAATTGTCTGTTAGCATCCAATTAGTAATGTCATTGAGCTCGTTAAGTAATTAATTTGTGTGCGCAAATCTAGATGCCATATATAGAATCCAGGGTGTGTGCTTCGATGTTCACTTCTCTTTCAAATGCAACTAATTTTGTGTGTTGGATATGCATTTATATTGTCTGCTGTTTAGCAAATAGAATGAAATTCTGTAGTAAAAGTGGGTCCAACTTGAGCCAATCACAGTTACATCATTGGAGGATGGCACTTGTGGAAAACAGAGCTAGGTCTTTCAATTTGTGTATTTTGAATTTTCCTCATGTATTTTCCACAGCACCTAGGGAGGTTTTTCATAAGTACCTAAAAGAGGTTTTGAATTTTCCAGAAAATACTATGCCTCCCTTAAAAATATATATTATGTTCTACCTGTGGTGAAAGACCAGATGAGGCTTATATAAACTGAGACATCTACACTTGATGTTACAGGCCTTTTACAAACTTCTGGAGACTTTGAGGGGCATTTTCGAAAGGGACGTCCAGGTTTTGATTTGGACATCCTCTCAAAACATCTCGATCCAGGGGCGGGGAAACCTGTATTTTTGAAACAAGGTGGACGTCCATCTTTCATTTTGAAAATACCATCAGGGACGTCCAAATCCTTAAATTTGGTCATTCCTATACATGGATGTTTCTGATTTTCTGCGATAATCGAAACCAAGGACGTCCATCTCAGACACGACCAAATGCAAGCCATTTGGTTGTAGGAGGAGCCAGCATTTGTAGTTCACTGGTCCCCCTGACATGCCAGGACACCAACCGGCACCCTAAGGGGGCACTGCAGTGGACTTCATAAATTGCTCCCAGGTACATAGCTCCCTTACCTTGTGTGCTGAGCCCCCCAAAACCCACTACCCACAACTGCACATCACTACCATAGCCCTTAGGGGTGAAGGGGGGGGCACCTAGATGTTAGTGCAGTGGGTTTGTGGTGGGTTTTGGAGGGCTCGCTGTTTCCTCCACAAATGTAATAGGTAGGGGGATGGGGATGGGTCCGCCTGTCTGAAGTACACTGCTCCAGGGACCTGCATATTGCTGTCATGGACCTGAGTATGACATCTGAGGCTGGCATAGAGGCTGGCACAAAATATTTTGAAACATGTTTTTTGAGGGTGGAAGGGAGTTAGTGACCACTGGAGGAGTAACAGGAGGTCATCCCCAATTCTCTCTGGTGGTCATCTGGTCATTTTGGGTACCTTTTTGTGCCTTAGTCATAAGAAAAATAGGTCCAGGTGAAAATGTCCAAGTGCTCATCAGGGACATCCTTCTTTTTTTCGATTATGGGTCAAGGACGTTCAAGTGTTATGCACGTCCAATCTCGCCTTCACTACGCCTCCAACACGCCCCTTGAACTTTGGCCATCCCTGCGAAGGAGTGCAGTTAGGGACGTCCAAAATCGGCTTTCGATTATACCGATTTGGACGTTTCTATGAGAAGGACGTACATCTTCTGATTTGTGTCGAAAGATGGACGTCCTTCTCTTTCGAAAATGAGCCCTTTTGTGACTTGGACTGCATCATAGTAACATAGTAACATAGTAGATGACGGCAGAAAAAGACCTGCACGGTCCATCTAGTCTGCCCACGATAAACTCATGTGTATACCTTACCTTGATTTGTACCTGTCTTTTTCAGGGCACAGACCATATAAGTCTGTGCAGCAGTATTTCCCGCCTCCCAACCACCAGTCCCGCCTCCCATCACCGGCTCCGGCACAGACCCCGTATAAGTCTGCCCTCCCCCATCCTAGCCTCTCAACCACCAACCCCTCTTCCCCCCGCCACCCAATTTCAGCTAAGCTTCTGTGGATCCATTCCATCTTTAATTGTGTCTTATGTTTTTGCACAAGATAAAGACTTGGTGATGCGTTTGCATTTTCACTTTTCAAAATGTGGAATTTCTTGGATATAAGGTAGGAATTTTTCCAGATGTATGTAAGAAAACTCAGAAGCATAGGAAACAATTTGTTGCTATGAAGCAAGAGGCTCTTGCCCTTCAGGCAAAATTCTTTTTAACATCTCCATGCCGATCCAAAATACAGATGCATGAAGCCTCTTATGTATTTTATGATACAGTACAATTGTGAATCTTCAATCAGAGGAAAAAAATCAGGTGTAGAGGTGATCACTGTGAATGGGTGAGCTTCTGGAGTATTATATTGATTTTAGGTTGGGTTTTCAATGTCTTTAATCTGTTCGGATTTATTTTTGTTACTTCTTAGAAGAGTTCTTTTTATTTTTTTCTAAACTGGGTTCTAGTAACATAGTAGATGACGGCAGATAAAGACCTGTATGGCCATCCAGTCTGCCCAACAAGATACTTCATGTATACCTGATCTTGATTTGTCCTTGCCATTTTCAGGGCATAAACCGTAGAAGTCTGCTGGGCACTGTCCTTGTTCTAAAACTTCTAAAGTTGTTTTCGAAGTCACTGAAAAGCTCGACTCCAAACAGTTTGAAATTGTCATTTCTTTAAGGCTTTGTTATAATTGCCATAATTATTAAATTGCTTTGTGGAAATAGTTCTTTAATTTAAAAAAATCTATTCAAGATTGTTTTCTTCCTGTATAATTTGAAATGTAATAAACATTTAAAATTAAAAAAAGAAAGAAATCCATGCAGAATGGAGGAGTAGACTAATGGTTAGAAAAGCAGGTTGTGATCCAAGGGAATCCAGCTCAAATCCCACTAGAGCTTTTTGGGATTTTTTTTAAATTGTGAGCCTTCCAGGAGAGAAAAACATCTATTGTATCTGTTTGTAGAAAGTATATTGTACACTGCCTTGAGTGAATTCCTTCAAAAAGTCGGTAACTAAATCCTAATAAATAAATACATAAATATAAGAAATTGATTAAAAATTAGCACCATGAATGTCCATAGTTTCTGAAGCCAGTAGCAGCTCTACCATTAGGCCAACTGAGACTGGGGCCTCAGACAGCACTCTCTAGGAAGTGACACTTTACCCTTCACTCCTCAACCCTCTTCCTATGTTTACCTTATTTTTTCTTTTCCAATAGGCAGCCGTGGCAGCGAACCCCATCAGCCACCCTGCTGCCGGCACTGGCCTCTTCTCCGTATTGCAACCCACCTCTTGACATAACTTTCTGTTTCTCAGAGGTGGGATGCAGTAGAGCAGGACAGCCTATAGAAATCGTTGCCGCTGCCGCTTTTTGGAAAACAATAAAATAAGGTAAATGTGGGGAAGAGGGTTGAGGAAGGAAGGGGGAAGATGACAGATCGGGTGGGGCAATGGGGACAGGGGTGGCAGCAGCGGGAGCAGCATCTCATGTCTGCCTCAGGCAGCAGAGTGCCTTGGGCTGCCCCTGCCTGAAGCTATAACAGAGCCCCATATACCTTGGCAGTTTCACATTTGGGAGGGGGGAGCAGAAACCAATGGCAGATTAAGGGGGGTAACTTTCCTTAATGCTTCCAGTGGAGAGCAGCTCGATAACCTAGATATGCCGGGTACTGGGTCTAAATAACAACATCTAACTTTTTAGACATAGATTTTCCTTCCCTTTCTGAAATTGGAATTAGATGTCTATATTTTGGCTCCTCCCTAGTCCCACCCAAAACATACTCAGATCATGCCCCTTACCATAAGAATGTACTGCAAATTTAGATGTCTGTATCCCAACTTTATAAAATAAGGATTTGAACGTCCATGAAATATGGATGTCTAGATGCCAGTTTTTAGACATCCAATAGAGCGTCTAAGATAAAGGCAATAATTTCTTCCTCTATAACATTAGCAAAATTCGACCTTTCCTTTCTGAACACACCACCCGAACTCTCATCCACTCTCTCATTACCTCTCGCCTTGACTACTGCAACCTACTCCTCACTGGCCTCCCACTTAGCCATCTATCCCTCCTTCAGTCCATTCAGAACTCTGCTGCACGTCTTATCTTCCGCCTGGACCGATATACTCATATCAGCCCTCTCCTCAAGTCACTTCACTGGCTTCCGATTAGGTACCACATACAGTTCAAGTTTCTCCTACTAACCTACAAATGCACTCGATCTGCAGCCCCTCCCTACCTCTCTACCCTCATCTCCCCCTACGTTCCTACCCGTAACCTCCGCTCTCAAGACATATCCCTCCTTTCAGTACCCTTCTCCACCACCGCCAACTCCAGGCTCCGCCCTTTCTGCCTCGCCTCACCCCATGCTTGGAATAAACTCCCTGAGCCTATTCGCCAGGCCCCCTCCCTACCCATCTTCAAATCCTTGCTCAAAGCCCACCTCTTCAATGTCGCCTTCAGCACCTAACCACCATACCTCTATTCAGGAAATCTAGACTGCCCCAACTTGACATTTTGTCCTTTAGATTGTAAGCTCCTTTGAGCAGGGACTGTCCTTCTTTGTTAAACTGTACAGCGCTGTGTAACCCTAGTAGCGCTCTAGAAATGTTAAGTAGTAGTAGTAGTAATTTCACAGACACAGCATCCGAATAGTAGCTGAAATTGCAATGTATAGATTAGTACTATGTTTTTATGCTCTTCCACATATGTAACATATACTTGAAACCTCATTACAGAATCATTATGCAGGAAGCCATAAAGAATGATAACACTAAATAAGCACAAATTTTAAACATGGAAATAAAATGAATGCCAGTAATACTGAAATTCCACATTGCAAAACAGTAGTTTTACAAAGGCAGCAGTGCATATACATAACAGCAATACACATCTCATTAGAAAAGTCAGACAGACCATACAACCCCACACAAACTACATGCCAGCAGAATCTCTCATCTTGATCACATGCAGAGCACAAACCAATTCTCCTCAATTACTGAATAAAGGACCAAACATTAGCAATTGTCCTGTAGCCTGGCATCAGCCTTTCCCTGCCCTTCAGCCTGGCTTCGGCTTTTCCCTTCCCTTCCCTTCCCTACCCTACCATCCCTCTCCCCCATTTATCCATGTAGTCCGGTATCAGCCCTTCCCTTCCCAACCATCCATCCCATAGATAAGCATCAGCCCTACCCTACCCCCCACCTCTCCCTGTAGCCTAGCATCAGCCTTGTCCTACCCCCTACCCATCCTCCCACGGTCTGGCATCTCTTCCCCCCACCAAGAAGGACACCAGCATTAAACATAAGACCTTTTTTTTAATGTCTTGGGAACTGCAGAACCTACCTCCACCCAGAAACCTGCCTATATGAAATTTAAAACTTTTTTTTTAAATCCGGGCACTGCAGAGAACACCCCCACCCAAAAACCCACCAAGGAGCCAACATGAAAAATATACAACCTTTTTTTAGATTGTAACCTGGGCACTATAAAAATGTATTGCTGGTGGGTTTCTGGGTGGGGGTGGGCTATTCATTGCCTATTGAAAAAAAGTATATTTAATTATTAAATATATCTTTTTTTTTTTACCTAGGCAGTGAAGAGCACACCCCCACCCAGAAGCCCACCTCCAGCCAGGATTACATTGTACACAATGTTAAAATTAAAAAATACATATTTATTTTACCTGGGCTGGGCAGCTGGGTTTCGGTGGTGGTGGTAGTGCAGACTCAGAGAGCAATCGTTCTCCGCTATATGTGTGCTTTGTGGGGCTGTGGGGGGAGTGCTGAGGCCTAGGCAGAATCAACAAAAAAGACTGAGCTTGATTCAGCAGGGCAGAGTGGAGGAACCGCAACCGAGATGGCAGCAGGCACAGTTTCCCTTCCTATGCAGCACCCCGGCGCCATCGCACATGAGGGGGAGGAGGAAAGCAAAAAAGTAAAACTTCAGAGTAAAACTGGATGGGGAGTAAGCGATGGAGTAGCTGCGACGACGTGCAGCACTACAATGGCTGACAACTTCTGGATCAGGAACTGGCCTGCACTAAAAACAAAATTAGAAAGGGGAGAACTGGAGAGCTGCTGGCTGCCTGGGTGGGCCTGAGCCAAGATTGGGTCCAGGCCCACCAGTATCTATGCCCCTGCCTCACTCATCGTTCTGATTTCCATATAATTTATAAATATGTTAAATAGCACTGGTCCCAGTACAGATCCCTCAGTATTTCACCCTCCTCCATTGAGAGAAATGACCATTTAACCCTACCCTCTGTTTTCTGTCCAATAACTAATTCCTAATTCACACCATCTTAAGTAGAGGAGTGTGGTATTTATTTATTTATTTATTTAGATTTTGCTCACACCTTTTTCAGTAGTAGCTCAAGGTGAGTTACATTCAGGTACACTGGATATTTCTCTGTCCCAGGAGGGCTCACAATCTAAGTTTGTACCTGAGGCAATGAAGGGTTAAATGACTTGCCCAAGATCACAAGGAGCAGCAGTGGGATTTGAACCAGCTGCTGGCTGGTAGCCGTGTTAGTCCACTCTTAAGGTTATCAATAGAAATCAAACAAAATAAAACATGGAAAAGAAAATAAGATGATACCTTTTTTATTGGACATAACTTAATATATTTCTTGATTCGAAAGCTAATCAAGAAATATATTAAGTTATGTCCAATAAAAAAGGTATCATCTTATTTTCTTTTCCATATTTTATTTTGTTTGATTTCTATTGATAACCTAATTCACACCAGAACCTTGCCTCCTATCCTATGACTCTAATTTTCTCAGGAGTCTTTCATGAGGAATTTTATCAAAAGCTTTCTGAAAATCTAGATATGTTTATTTCTTTAACTATTCCTGTCTATGCTATCCATGTTACTCTACCTTAGATGTAAGATTGCTCATCTCCAGTACAGAATTCCATTCGGCCCTACTCTTTTGTCTATGCATCTGCATAATTTGGGAGACTATCATCATAACGAAGAATCCTTCTAATGATAGACATCCATATTGTCTACCTTGATTTCCATTGATTGGCTATTGTTGCTGATGTGCCTTATTCTACTAGGCCTTGCTATTTATTACTTCTGCTGTAAGTATTAAGTTTACATTTGTATTTCCAAAATGTATTCTGGCATTGCACATTTCTATAACTAGAAGTTTAAAATTACAATCATCATTTATTGATTTGACTTGCAGTCAAGGACTCTGGCTCCGACTAAATATGCATCCACATCAATTATGTCACTAGTCTGCTGTAAGCTAGCACCTTATAATACACTTTTTATATATGCTGTTTTTTTTTATTTTACCTCTCTATCCTGTTTATCTTTTTTATGGGAGAAATGACTTCAGTAAAGCCAGTGCTACTATTTAAACTGTGATTTCTGTAGCTGTTGTATAGCACATCACCAGTTATAAAACTTTCCCCTTCCCAGAAAATTGTGCTTATTTTGTTTAGTCCTTTTTTCCTTATTATAATAATATCTTCTTACCTATAAGACACAAATAGAGAAACCACTTACTTTTGGTTTGGACCAATTATCCACCCAGCTTGAGCTCTATGGAGCCCCTCGGTTTCACTATATACCGCTTCTTCAGGAGCTGCCAGTTTTGTACTACATTCCCAATGGTGGATTCTTAAAGTTCTCCCCCTCAGGAGTTCTCCAGCTATTGATTCCAATACATAGTACATGGTTTAGAATTATACTTAAGTGGAATTGAGAGTGACCTTTTGCCGATTTGGACACAGTTTTTAAGTACAAAAGGTATTTTGGGGAAGCACAATTCATTCTTTTTTATATTTTTGGTAGTGAATTTTATTTTTATGACCAATGGTGAAATAAGCTCTTGTTACATACAGTATGAGGGGCATTTTTGAAAGAAACGTGTAAGTAAAACATCGAAATCCAGAGGTGGGGAAAACTGTATTTTCGAAAAAAGATGGACGTCCATCTTTCGTTTCGAAAATACCGTCAAAGACGGCCAAATTCAAGGACGTCCCTAAATTTGGATGTCCTTGGATTTGGAAGTCTTCGACTTGCTTCCATTTTCAAACACAAAGACGTCCAACTGGAAGATGTCCAAAACAGAGGAGGAGTGGTTTAATGGTTAGTGCAGCGGGCTTTGATCCTGGCAACATGGGCTCAATTCCCACTGCTGCTCCTTGACACTTTGGGCAAGTGAAATACAGAAAGGGCATTTTTGCATATGACATCTAAGTCTGAATTTGGCCATTTGTTGTAAAACGTCCAAAATCAGAACAGAAAAGGTCATTTTCTACAAAAAAAAGTCTATCTTTTCCTTTTGAAAGTGCTGTTTGGAAAAATGTTTTGTGATTTTGGGGGAGGAAGGGCAGGTGATCCCCGAGTCCCTCCAGTGGTCATCTGGTCATTTGGGGCACTTTAGCTTAGTGGTTAGTGCAGCAGACTTTCATCCTGGGGAAGTGGGTAAAACATCTCTAGCTCAAAACATCTAAGTTTTAATCTTGGATGTCTTTGTTTTGTTCCATTATCGCTGAAAGACGTCTATGTCTTAGGAATGCCCAAGTCCTGCCTTGAACACACCCCTGGCACGCTCCCTTGAGATTTGGCTGTCCTTCTGGACTGCAGTTGGAGACGTCCAAAATCAGGTTTCAATTATACCGATTTGGACATCCCTGGGAGATGGTCATTCATGTTCCAATTTATGTCGAAAGATGGACATCCATCTCTTTCGAAAATGAGCCTGTATGTCTCATAAGAGCAGATTTAAATGAGGTCTCTTTTACTCCCCTTTCTTTTTTGAAATGCTATTTAGAATAAATATCAGTAAAATGAGTCTTTAGTTTTAACCATTGGTTCTATCTTGCACAATTATATTAGTACTTAGATTTAAGATATGATGTCCACCCTTTCCACTCTTTCCACCTTAAGGGGGAGGACAAATGTAGGGCTACAACCAGAAAAATCTTTGGTGTAGGGGTCTTCAGTCAAAAGAGGGACTTCTGGGAGGAGGGGGGCCTTGTATTAGGGGAGGTCTTCTGGATGGAGGGGGCTTGAAGGAAGTTTTGAATTGGAAAAGCTTCAGGAGGGGGGTGTGATTAAGGGGGAGCAAGGGGGAGCTCAAGGCCTCTTTGACCAGCCTCTTTAAGACATGCCCAGGAGCATCAGTCCATGGCTTAGCAGCCTAATGCTACCTGGATGACAATCATTCTATTGAGCTCAGTAGCCTAATGGTTAGTGCAGCAGGCTTTGATCTTAGCAATTTGAGTTCAATTCCAACTGCAGCCCCTTGTGACCTTGGGCAAGTCACTTAACCCTCCATTGCCCTAGGTCCAAAAATTTAGATATGAGCCCTCTAGGGATAAAGAAAGTACCTGTATATAATGTGTGATGAGATACAGTCGGTGTGGGAGGCGCATTGGCTATGTCGCTGCCAGGTGTTATAAGAAAGGGAACCACACTTGTCTTGGCCAGTACGGCGTAATGAGTAAGATTGTGGCCTTGTCTTGGATGATTTTCAGGAGTGTCTTTTGGATGAGTGGGGTTGGAGGATAAGCGTATAGCAGGTGCTGTCCCCAGTGGATCGAGAAGTCTGAGCGGTGAAGGTCGTTTTGAACAAAAAAGTCTGCACTTTGCATTGTCTTCGCTGGCGAAGAGGTCTATTAGTGGTGATCCCCACTTGAGGAAAAGCTGTTCTGTGATCTGTGGATGGAGAGTCCATTCGGAGGGTCCAGCTTCCGGCTGAGGCTGTCCGCCAGCGTGTTGTGGAGTCCCGGTAGGTATGACGCTTGTAGGAGGCAGTGTCTGGAGAGAGCGAATGTCCAAATCCAGTACGCCTCCTTGCACAGGGGAAGGGAGCCTGTGCCCCCTTGCTTGTTTATGTAGAACATGGTCACCTGGTTGTCCGTCTGGACCAGGAGGTTCTTGTTGGAGATCTAGTAGCACTATAGAAATGATTAGTAGTAGTAATATAATACTGCTTGTCAGCTTAATTGCAAGCAGCATTATTCATAAACCAAAGGAGTTACTGGAGGTTAGTCACACCCATGGTTAAATTAAGGTGTGATAAAAGCCCAATTTTTACCATACCTTAATAAATTCCCTCCTAAATAGTTAATTAAGGAGAATATATATATGTGTTGTAATAATTATTAATTTATTACTTTAAATCTTAACAAAATATTTTAAAACCTTGAGCTCAAGGGCACTTTTTCATAAACTTATATTGTAGATAGAATATAGAAATCAGAATTCAGATATCCAGGTTGGGTCATGTGCAATTCCAGTAGTATTTTAGAAAAGAATCTGCTGATGTAGAGCCTTTTCTAAAACACCTACATGCAGTGGGAGCAACCACTTGACATATGTCAACAACTAAAACATCATCAGAGCCAATTCGGCAACTTACATGTCTGTGTCAGCCTTTACACATGTAAGCTGACATTTCAGAACATAGATATCTAAGCGCCAACATGTAGATGTGCATGTGTGTTATTTTAGAAACTTAGCAAAAACAGAGAAGTGGGAAATAGACCAGGCCAACCGGAGACAAATGAGGAGACTTCAGTCGATCATGGACAATTTATTAGTGAAGACTGGTGGCCTTCATCAGGAGTCTAATAAAATAACAATGAAATATGACAAGATGCTACAACATGTATAAATAATGATACAAGTAATAAAGTAAAATATGTTTTAAAAAAATGTATTCAAAGTAACAAAATAAAATATGGACAAGTATAGACAAAGTAGTAAAAGTGAAATATTAAATAACCAAATCAGAATAAAATAGAGGGGGAACTGACCTTTTAATAAAATGCAACAACATCAAATGGTCAATAACCGTAGATTGTCCACAATTGACTGAAGTCTCCTTGTTTGCCAGCAACATTCAGCAACTTATAAGTTATAGCCACTGCTCATCATGCCAGCCCTAAGCCTTCCCTCTGATGCAACTTCCTGTTTCCACTTAGCTCAGACCAGGTCAGAAGAAGGCTCAGGGTTGGCATGTACAGTGGCTATAAGTTGCTGAACGCTGCCGGCAAAGAAGTGAAGGATTTATAAGGTGCATGGAAGGGAGGTGGGCGGGGAGAGCTGAGAGACACCTGGTCACCTGGGGGGGAAGTGAGATGTTGGGAAAGGAGCACAGTTTTTGTGTCCTCCCACCTTGGGTTCTGGCCCACCCAAAACTGGACGTCTGACTACTCCCCTGGTCCAACCCAAACCCCTCCAAACCCCATCTCCCAGTCAAAGCATAATTTGTACCTGTATAACTTGAGACAAATTTTTTTTAACAAAAAGACTTATGAATTTGTCATCAGCGCTGATTGCATGTCTTTTTAAATATCAAACCTAATGAGTGTTTCTTAGGACTGTCTCTCTGAATTACAGAACCAAAAGAACTGAAACTGACAGTTTCAGGAACAATTTCCTCTGATGTTTTATAATTGCTGGTTGATCTGATACCTCACATTCTGCTCCATAATTAGAAACCATTCAACTAATTCAAAAGAAAAAAGCCTGTAGAACACAACTACATTACCAGATTGGATGCTTAACCTATTTTAATTATGGAGATGAAAATTTGAGGCACTGCAAAACACATTCACGGATAAGTGTACATATAAATGGACAAGTAAATACAGGTGTCTAGATTATAGAATTGCCCTTCACAGGATTTATGTTAAAAATGTATGCTAGAATGACGTATGTACATACTGTAAGTATTGCCACACTGGAACAGACCAAAGGTCCATCAAGCCCAGCATTTTGTTTCCAACAGTGGCCTATCCAGGTCACAAATACCTGGCAAGATCCCAAAAAAGTTCAATACATTTTATGCTGCTTATCCCAGAAATAAGCAGTGTATTTTCCACAAGTCAATTTAATAATTGTCTATGGACTTTTCCTTTAGGAAGCCGTCCAGACCTTTTTTAAACCTCGCTAAGCTAACCACCTTTACCACATTCTCTGGCAACGAATTCTAGAGTTTAGTTACATACTGAGTGAAGAAAGATTCTCTCCGATTCATATTAAATTTACTACTTTGTAGTTTCATCACAATCCCCCTAGTCCTAGTAAACAAATAATTCACATCTACCCGTTCCACTCCCCTCGTTATTTTATAGAACTCTATCATGTCTCCCCTCAGCTGTCTTTTCTCCAGGCTGAAGAGCCCTAGCCGCTTCAGCCTTTCCCTTCTCTGTTCCCTTCTCTGTAAGCCCTCCAACCTCCCCCCCCCAAAACCCACTGTACCCGCATGTAGGCGTCCCCCTTCATCCCTAAGGGCTATGGTAGTGGTGTACAGTTGTGGGGTGTGGGTTTTGGGGGGGATTTGGGGGGCTCAGCACCCAAGGTAAGGGAGCTTTGCACCTGGGAGCTATTTCTGAAGTCCACTGCAGTGCCCCCTAGGGTGCCCGGTTGGTGTCCTGGCATGTGAGGGGGACTAGTGCACTACAAATGCTGGCTCCTCCCACAACCAAATGCCTTGGATTTGGCCGGGTATGAGATCGCCGGCATTAGTTTCCATTATCGGCGAAAACCGATGCCGGCAATCTCAAACCTGGCCATCTCTGACATTTGGCCGGCCCCAACCGTATTATCGGAACGAAAGATGGCCGGCCATCTTTTTCGATAATATGGTTCGGGACTGCTCTTTGCGGCGTCGGCCAAATAGATGGCCGGCCATCTATTTGGCCAGCGCCATTCGATTATGCCACTCCACATTACAGGTGTGCTGAAAAATGGATCTGCCCATGTTCTTAACACGCACCTACACTACTGCAGCCCATTTTTCAGTGTGCCTTTGTAAAAGGACCCCAGAATGTATAAACTAGCTTAAAAAGTTTAGGTGGGATAGGTCGATGTCAATCTATGGCACTACCATGCTGGAGATTAGGGTTTATATCCTATTTCCATTTCTGATCCTTGGGCCAGCCAGGCCAGAAGAAGTGCTTTCCTTTTGTTTTCCTATATTTCAGGTGATATCCTACCAAAATGTGATTGTCACACTTCTGTTATATATGAGGCTCCATTTCTTAGTGCTCCTGCCCTTTCTAAGCTCACTGGTTTTTGTATGATGCTATCAGTGCTTCCAAATATTGGTTCACAAAAGCTTCTGATGAAAAAAACACAAACGCCACTTCCAAAAATACATAAAAATATAACATTAATGTACCATAATCTTTCTTTTAAAGAATTTCACTTTGCCATTTTACCAACCCTGAAGATACCTTTTATCAAGACTCTAATAATTTCATATATTCCACACATGATAGTTCTTCGCTATTGTCAGTAGACTTACAAATTGTTTGCCCGGAGAGAAAAGCTTTAGCCATAAAGATGGCAGGATGGGATGTTCAGATCGAGATTATTTAAGACCACTATTATATGACGGTATCTATGAAAGGTGAACTTCTGTGTAAACAGCTCTACTTTCAGGAAAGACCTTTAAGTATTTCTATAATTTTTGTGCATGGATGACAGCATAGCCTTAAATCTGGTCAGAGATAAAGTCAAGAGATAAATGATGTTTTGTCTAACCTCATAAATCGACAGAACATCTACTGCCAGCAATGCCATTTCTAGTTAATAGCAGTTTAAACTCTTTAAATTCATTTTTGGTACCTTAATTTCTGTTACTGTGTGTGATTTGCTCGGCAATTGAAACTAAGGGGAACGTTTTTAAGGTAATTTCCACAGGTAATCAAACAAGTGTTTAACTTCTAGGGATGGGTTTTTGTTTGCAGTGATTAGGAAATGTCAACCACACATCCCATGTTGTTACATCTTGTTAAATGAAAATGAGCAGAAACAGTATAACATTTTGTGCGTTTTCATTTGCTCATAATAGTACACTCTTTTGGAAAGAGTGCACTGTATCTTTCCTAATAGTTTGTACATGTACAAACCATTAATGCACACTCTTTGAAAATAATGTGCAATGTTCACATATATTGTGCACTCGTTGCAACGATTACACACTCTTAACAATATTGCTCCCAAAATAAAAATGAAGTCAAAACCAAAAAACAAACAATGCTGGACATTACATGGGAAACAAAATGAAACAAGTTTATTGGGCTCCCCATCCTATTAATTTCGTACAAACCCTCTTTGAAAATTGTGTGCTGAACCGGCGTTTCAGTTTTGAGAACCTAGCTGTCTAATGTGTGATAATCGTAAACAGACCCCAACAGTATCATCAACAATGACACCTAGATTCTTTTCCTGGGCGGTGATTCCTAATGTGGAATCTTGCATCACGTAACTATAATTTGGGTTCCTCATTCCCATATGTATCACTTTGCACTTGCTCACATTAAACATCATCTGCTGTTTGGATGCCCAGCCTCCCAGTCTCATAAGTTTCTCTTGCAATTTTTCACAATCCTCTTGCGATTTAACAACTTTGAATAACTTTGTGTCATCAGCATATTTAATCACCTTGTTAGTTATTCCCATCTCTAGATCATTTATAAATATGTTAAAAGGCAGCGGTCCCAGCAAAGACCCCACGGAGAGCCTCACTATCTACCCTTCTCCATTGAGAATATTGACCATTTAACCCTATTCTCTGTTTTCTATCTTTAAACCAGTTCTTAATCCACAATAGGACATTACCTCCTATCCCATGACTTCTAATTTCCTCAGGAGTCTTTCATGAAGTATTTTGTCAAGTGCCTTTTGAAAATCCAGATTCATAATATCGACCTTCTCACTTTTATCCCATTTTATGTGGCCTGTGTACAGGCGCATTCAGAGGTAGAGTTTGGGTAGAGCATGGGTGGTTTTCTATATAACTCTACTGTAACTGTGCAAAGTATATTAGACAATGTATTTAACTTAAACTGCTAATCTTCATATTGACTTTTACTGTTATCTCAATGAAGGTCCAGACTAGCAAATAATGGAAAAATTGTCATATTTAGTGGGCTGACCCCTCTCAGTGCACCCCAGGATACACTGCAAGGAGTTAGGTGCCACCATTTTCCAAGATGGCAATGCTTAAGCAGAAATGAGTATCACTCGCTTGGGGGAGGGGGATGCTTCATGGATGGGGGAAGGGTACTTCAAGAAACCAGAAAATTCTTTTTTTTTGTTGTTTTAAATGGCTTAGCAGGTGGGTCAGGTCAGTTTAGTGGGAGACAGGGGGACTTCTAAACTACCAGAGGTTTTTAGTTTAAAGTTGGGGAGGGGGGGGCTCAAGTCAGAAAACTGAAAGGGGCAAAAGCAGAAGCTACGTGTTGAGGGGTTGGGGGGGGAGTTGGGTCAGGGGTCAGCTAGACTACCATGGATTTTGCAGACCTGCTGGCTTTTTTTAAATGTCCCTATTCCTGTCAGTGCATGAGCCAATCACTGCTCATGCACTGACAGGAAGGGGGCATTTTGCAATGAGCTGCTGATTTATTGTTGCTATTTTAATACAGCACTAATTTGCATGCACAGTGTTTACTGCATTGCAGTGATATTTTTTCGCAGGTACCTTGTGTTAGAAACTGTGCGATCAGCTGCCCTAACATGCAGCTTTGTGCATCGGCACTCAGGTCTATGCATGAGGGCAAGAGGAGAAAATTGGGCAGCCTAGATGGTGGGTCTTTACCTGCTGTTATATACTTTATTATGTTACTAAAGGATCATCCATTTTTAAAACTGTAAGAACGTTGTCTAAGTGGGATAACACCTTCCCCACCAAAGATCAGGCATGGTCTCCAACTTTTAGGAATTATTCTTAGTAAGCTATGTGATAGTTTAAAATGCATTAATCTGCAAGAAAGTTCTACATGATGTAGGTATAGCCATATAAGAAACATTATTATGTGAAGAGACATGTATTGCATCTTCTGCTTTCTTCCAGAGCAGAATTTTTGTTTTCCTTTTTTAGTGCTGCGAGCTGTGACCTTACCTGCTCAGACAATTCCTCTTGAATAATTAGCCTGCTTTCCGATTCATTTAGTCTTGACATGTGAGGCTCAAATCCTGCTCTAATTTCATCCATGGATGACTGCAACTTGCTCGAGCAATCCTCTCATGCAGCTGCCATGCATCTGGATTTTTCTCTAACTACATTTTAAGTGACCACTGCTATGAGCCTTCTGGAATTCACAGCCATTTTGATTGCTTTCTCTCACAAACCCTTGAAGAGTTTATGAGATAGTTCTTTTGGTTTTTCATCAGAAATGGATCCATTAAAGTTCAAGCAAAGTTTCCTGAAGCATTCAACCATAAATTTAGGTGCAGAAATTTGGCAAAATGAAGAGCATAATGCTAGGGCAAAACTTTATCACAGCTTTTCAGGCATAGAGCAGAAATAGAAGTTCTTGCATGCTAATATTCAGAAATGTGTGCAGAAGATAAACCCCACCCTTTGCAATACCTCTGCTCACTGTGGGTAGGATTATGAAGATATCTGTGCATATTTTTAATCGCATATCAGCTGGGCAGTATTATTAAAGCTTATTTCTGTAGGTAAAACATTGTTTTTACCCATGGAAATGAATAGGAAAATTGCACTTTAAGTTACTACACTGGCAGATCAATTGAAAAAAGCAAACATTTTTCTCACAAAAACCATTCACAATTCAACAGCAGAGCAGCTTCCATGGAAACATAAAAAACAACTGCAGGTAAAGTCCACGTGGCCTACCAGTCTTCCCATCTACACCAGCTACAAATTTCTACAATACCACTTTTTCCATTTCTTTTGGTCACTAACCTGTCTAACAAAACTTTTTCTCCCAATATTACTGTCTTGGACAGATTCATGGTCAACACAGCCAACTGAATACCAGAATTAAGGAATATGAAAATGAACTATTGCATATCTAAGCTACCACAGAAGGAAAAAAATAATGAGAACTATTGAACAGCAGGCTGAGGAGCTACAGCATTTAAATGCTAACCACCTAAAAACTAGAAGGTAGGACTACAGCTGAGTCTGAATGAGCTACAGTCCTTAGAAATCTCAGTAAAATTTTATGAGGAACAACTGAAAAAGAAATCAGAGTGGTTGCAGAGCCAGAATATATAGCTGAACACAAAGCTGATGCCTAAAAAATAAAAATAAAAAAGTTTTGTCTCTTGTCAGAGAGAGGAAAAGAAACTATGAAATTGTAATTTCCTATTTATTGTTTATCTTGCTGTGTTGAGATATAATATTGAAAACTTTAATAAATATTATTAAAATAAAAGACAATGAAGAATATTGGTACTTACATACCTTTGGTGTGTATCACTCACAAAAACCAGGCAAGATCAGGATTATGTTCAATTCTAGTGCTCAATCTCAATGAATCTCACTCAACAACGTTCTGCTTTCTGGGCCTGATATGATTAGCAGTCTAGTAGGAATCTTGATTTGCTTGAGAAAGGAACTCATCACCATAACAGCGGATATCCAGAAAATGTTTTGTTGCTTTGTTGTACACCAAGACTATAGAAACTACTTGAGATTCCTGTGGTACCATGACAATGACATCAACCAGGAGATCGTGGAATACAGAATGAGAGTTCATGTCATTGGTAACAGTCCATCACCTGCAGTAGCAACCTATGGACTTAGGACAGCCCAAGAAGGTGAACGAGAATATGGCTTGATATCAGATACTTCATTGAAAGAGACTTTTATGTTGATGATAATTTGAAGTCCTTGCCTACAGTAGAAAAAGCCATTGACTTGCTAAATAGAACACAAGCAATGCTGGCAGAGGCCAATCTGAGACTTCATAAAATTGCCTCCAAGAGTACAGAAGTAATGAGAGCATTTCCCACAGATGATCATGCTAATGATTTAAAGGACTTAGATCTAAGTCTCTTCTGCTTCAGAGAAGCCTTGTTACATTGAGACCTAAAATTCCCTCCTTTTTTGGATCAAGGAAACCACAGATGGGATGGAGAAGATGAAGGGGTGGCAGACAGAGAACACAAGGAGACAGCAAGGGACAATATCGGCCTAGCCGGGAAACTATTTAGCAGCCAAAATAAATGGCCCAGCATTGAATATCCGAGGTCAGCACCGATTGCGGCACTTATGCAGACTGCCTTCCATGAGCTTAATATTGTCCCCTTGATCATTATAACTACTCTATGGTATCACATTGTATTGATCTACAGCATAGTTTTGAGGACATGAGATGGTTCATTATTGAACACATTTTTGACCAATATAGGGGTGACAAAACATCACGATTGCAATTAAGAGAACAATTTTGGATTTATGAGATGGGGGTGTTTAAACCCCATGGATTGAATGACTGTATAGTGTTGAACGATATTTTGTAGTTGTAATTGTTCAACAAAGTTATGTTCAGTGACATCATACTGGGATTTTTTATTTCCTTAGGAAACTGTTGACATTTTTAGTTGAATCCGCCATTTTGAACCAAAACATGGAGGGGGACTTAATTCACTATTGAACATGTAATTAGTTGGGGCTCCCGAGGAAAGAAAATTTCTCTAAAATGGGGATCTGTTGAACCCTCCCCCCCCTCCCCAACTATGAGAGAAAATGACACTCAGATAGGTGGATATATTTTGTGTTTTTGAGCAGTGATGTGCTACATATGCCCCTAAAGTATTGTAGACTGTGGACCAATTTGATACATTTGGACTGTTTTATTGCTATACTAGTAAAAAAGCCCCGTTTCTGATGCAAATGAAACGGGGGCTAGCAAGGCTTTCTTCTGTGTGCATGTGGGAGTGGGAGTGTGTGTGTCCCTGCCCTCGCCCTCTCTCCCCTCCCCCCTCTGAGTCCTTCAGTAAAAAAGCCCTGTTTCTGATGCAAATGAAGCGGGGGGGGGGGGGGCTAGCAAGGTTTTCTTCTGTGTGCATGTGGGAGTGTGTGTGTCCCTGCCCTCTGGCCTCTCTCCCCTCCCCCCTCTGAGTCCTTCACTGTTACAGAGCGAGCGATTTGATTTCGTGCTTTGCTGTTTTCCTTCACTGACTGTTTGTGTTACAGAGAGGGCGGGGCAGACACTCATGGGGAAACCCCCTTCACACTTCCGGCTGGAGGCTTCATAGAACGTTGGTGTTGCCTTTTATATAGAGAGATATGAGAAGTAAAGTTGATGGACTATCATATTTATAATTAATGACTGTATCACTTTATGACACACATTGAAATTTCACGTTTGATTACACATGTGAGAGCAAAATGATAGTATAACAAGTATGAATGGCAGCTTTTTATAAGACTTATTTTTTTGTTGCAGCTCATATGGTTCTTGGAAGGTACAGCCTTAACTGGAAGTCACAGTGAACACACTGAAGTCTTTCAGATGGTTATGGTTTCCCTTATTTCCATATATCTAACATCTGCCAAATAAAAAAAGCATTATTTTATTTTCCTTTTTGTTTTGTTTTATTCTATTTATTACCTTTAAAGTGCCCCAACACAGAAACCACACTGCTTTACCCAAGCTGAAAATTGGCAAATAGCCAATATAGCAGCTGCCTCTCTATGAATAAGTGCCTTTGAATAGTCTTTTTACTAAATAAATATATAGCAAAGAAGACAGAATAAAATCTATGAGGAAAGGCTAAAGAGGCTAGGGCTCTTCAGACATGAGAGGATATGTGATAGAGATTATGAGTGGAGTGGAACAGATGAACATAAATTGGTTATTTACTATTTTAAAGGGTACAAAGACTAGGAGACACAATATAAAGTAACTAAGTAGTACATTAAAAACATAAGCATAAGAGGTTTGATTGATGTATTGCTATGGTTGCTATCTGCCCCAAGGCTTTATTCCAAATTTTTAGCCTCCCTGCTGCTCTCCCTCTCCACCCTTGATGATGCCTGGTCCTTCAAAATTGCCATTTTACATGCCTCCCTCCCTCCCTTGCACTCCAGTACCCCTCCCCCGAGTCTCCCATTGCTCTCTGTTCTACTTCTTCTTTGTCCTTCTTTAACTCTCTGTCATTGTGTTTCATGCCTCAAGCATTATAGTCAATAAACCCAACCTCTTCCACATTAGATTCTTGACCTGCACATCTGGTTAACCCCCCCCCCCCCTTTTTACAAAGCCATGTTAGCGGCTGCTACACTGTAATGCCGGCAGCTGGTAGCCTGGCTTTGTAAAAAGGGGGGGGGGGGTTAAGTGTCTCCTCTCATTTCTTCTTCCCCTTCTACAGGTCAGCCTTTCCTTGGGTGTAGTTCCTCCTCTCTCGAAACATGCCCTGGTCACCCTCCTTCTTAAGAAACCCCATCTTGACCCTTCCTACCCTGCTAATTTCTTCCTGATCTTTAATTTGCCATTTTTTGCTGCAATTTTCTATAAGCTTGTCCTTTCTCAGTTAGAATCCCACGTAGAACAGTCCAGGATCTTACACCCTTTCCAGGCTGGCTTCTGGGATGGCTACAGCACTAAAACCCTTCTTGTAGCTCTTTTTGATACTATTCGGGTTGCTCTTGAGAAATGCCAATCTGTTGTTATTTTCTCTCTCGATCTTGCTTCTGCATTTAATCTAGTAGATCCCTCTCTTCTTCACTGTCCTTGCTCCATTGGTCTTTCTGGTTCAGTCCTGTCTTGGTTTACTAGCTATCTCTCAGATCATTCCTACAAGAGGCCTATTTAGATACTTTCTCCTGTTCTTCCCCTCTGTTCCATTTATTTATTTATAGCATTTATACCCCGCTCTTTCCCGCTCAATAGCAGGTTCAGTGCGGCGTACAATGTATGGGTACAAGGTATCACAGAGCTAACAATGTATGGGTACAAAGTATCATAGGGGTAATACAATGTATGGGTAAAAGGTATTACAAAGATAAAACAATTGTATAGAGAAGGACAGGAGGAGATGTGGGGGGGGGGGGAGGATTAAGACATGTTTAATGTTAGTGGTGTGGATTGGGGTCGTAAATTAAGTTGGGTCGTTTGGATAGGCTTGTTTGAAGAGGTATGTTTTCAGCAGCTTACGGAAGCGTAGATGTTCGTTTGTTGTTCGGATGAATCTTGGTATGGCATTCCAAAGTTGGCTCCATTTTATCTCCTGCACTCTTTAACATTTTTTGGTACCCCTACTGACTGTTGTGCAAGAACAAGGCTATGTCCCTGTGATAAAATGTCTAGCCACCCACCTAGGGTTACCCCACGGCCACTTAGAGGGTCTATCCCAGCACAGCTCAGGTCCGCCTCCACCTGCCACTTGTGCTCTACACTAGCACTCTCCTTCCACCGCACTGGGTCTCAACTGTCTCTAGGCAAGTCTCCCGCTCTCAAATGATCCCCAGTGTCTTCTAGGTTACTGGAGGCCACACTCCCAGTGGTCCCATATTTCCTAGAAAACACTCACAGACCCAACACACAAACCACCAGGTTTCTTTATCAGTCTAGACAGAGGCAATAAACTGAAAATTGTTTATTGTTTTAAAAATATTGAACAATGAACAGAAAAAGTGAAATCAGCAAACAATAACAGGTAACTGAACTATGGATCAATTATAAAACTATACAGATATTTGTTTACCTTCTAAAAAGCACTTGGGAAGATCAGGAAATATGCTGCTCAAAGATTATCAAATATAACTGATCACAGGGCCTCAGCAAAGAGATCTGTCTCTCTCTCTCTTTTCCCTGACTAAAACTGGGGCAACATCCAGTACACTCCAAATTAAATTGAGCTCCTGGGCCAATCAGAGCCTAGAACAAGTTTGAAAATATACTGCAGAATACCTTTCCAAAAGGCTTAAACAAAGAAAACAGCCTTGGTTCTATAGCAGCTTTAAAACATAAACATGCATCACCTGCTGGTCAAACTAGAGAAATATACTTCAGGAAATACTCAATACACTTTACAGGCTTAAAACACACTGTTCTGTCACAGTCCCCTTGTTCTACGCGGATGACATTCAAATTCTCTACCATGTTTCTGACCCCTCTTCCCATCTCACTGTGCTCAACTCCTGCCTCTTCCCCATTTGTCTGGCTCAAAGATAATGGGCTTTTTCTTATCTCCTCTAAATGTGAGTCTGTTGTTTTCCTTAACCCCCACTCTCTCCCTCTCTCTGCTCCTGTTACTGATAATATGACTCTCGGCTTTAAAGACTCCATTAAAATACTTGGCATAATTTTTTATTCTAAATGTACTTTTAAGGCTCAGATTAACTCTGTAGTCCATTCATCTTTCTTTTTTCTTCAGCATTTCCAGTCGGTCCATCCCTTTCTTTCCCCTCACTTGATTAATTCCCTTATCTTTGCCTTGGTCATTACTCGGTTGGACTACTGCAACTATCTTTTTGCCGGTCTTCCCCTTTATTCTCTGAAATGCTTACAATTGATATAATATACTTCCATCAAACTCATTCATCATACACACTGGTTCGATCATGTCATCCCTCTGATTCATCTTGAACACTGGCTTCCTGTCTCTGAACGTATCCGCTATAAGGGGCAGACAGAAAGCAGTTGAGGATACCCAAAATTGGCTTTCGATTATGCCGATTTGGGCGACCCTGGGAGAAGGACGCCCATCTCTCAATTTGTGTCGAAAGATGGGCGCCCTTCTCTTTCAAAAATAAGCCTGCACATCTCCTTTCATTCAAACTATTCACACATGTTTGAACATTTACATGTCTTTGCACTCATTTCTTTGTTCATTGTCCCTTTTACATTATGGTACACTGTCATTTGTCTTTTTGTAGCACTTGTTTGTCCAGAACTCTATTCTTTTCCTATTCTACAAATACTAAATTTAATAGGAAACAGAGAAAAGTATACACCATAATCCCAGCTTAGTTTTCCATGGGCTTCTTTTACAAAGCGTGCTGCCGATTCTTGGTGCAGCAAATGAGAGGAAGCCTATTTAATTCCTATGGGCTTCCTCTCATTTGCTACGCGGGACTTGCTAACGCAGCTTTGTAAAAGAAGCCCTATGTTTATTATATAATCATATGAGTTAGTTCTATTGTTTTTAATTTTTTTAAGTACTGCATATTGTCCAACCCATAATACATTGTTACTTTCTTTATTAGCAATATTCAATATATTGTTTTTTTTTATTTAAAAAAAATATTGATATATATTTTTATTTGTATAAACCTTTAAGGCCAAAATACAAATTTGAATTTATATATCTATATCTATCTATCTATCTATCTATCTATCTATCTATCTATCTATCTATCTATATATATATATATATATATATATATATATATACACCAATTAGTACATTTTTAATCTTTTTTAGTCTTTGTTTAGCCCTTCTGATTGATAAGTAGACATACATATGTATAGAAATACAAAAATTTATATATCATATGTTAGTCTTAACATTGTTCTCTTTATCAATTTTTTCCTTTTATTATTATTTTTAAATTTTTGTAATTGTTCTTATGTTTTTTAAAATTTCATGTGTATTTTACTCCTGAGGCAGATGCCCATGCGTTGAAACACAGCCGCTATGTTGAAAAGATTGATGTATTTTCAATAAATTTTGTATATAAGACTTTCAACATCTCCCTTATGTTACTTGGATGAGCCAGTCTACCCTACTCTTTGGTTTGTCTATATACAAGCAGCAAATACAGATAAAAAAAGGAATATTCATTTAAAAAACCTACTCCGCCCCTCCGAAGGGACACCACCTTGTAGTGGTGGAGGGGCTTCCGTGTTTCAGTGACTCAGAGGGCTATGCTGAAGGGTTACCCATATCAGACAGGCCTCTGAGGAGAAACCAAAGAGTGTCCCAATTAGGGAGAGTGAAAAGATGGCGACCTGAAGCTCGTACACTCAATAGCCCAGCTGACCTCTGAAGTTTTGTCTTTGTTTACTTGAAATTTCCTCTCTGCAATTGCAGTTACCTTAACTGAGAGGAAAGGGACAATCGGGGGGTCAGCCACCGATGGCCAGCGTTTTGTCCCCTGTGCAGCAAGTGTGGGACTGCTGCATGACGAGCTGCTCACAGATGACTGGGTTGGTGAGTCCTTTGATTAGCGCCGGCGAAGGAGTGTCGACGGTCTTGAACCTGGAAACAACTTCATCGCTCCCGAATCTTTTAACCACCATGTCCAAAGGAGTGGAGGAGTGAGTTAGGAGTATGCTGAAATGGAAGTCGTTTACAGCTGAACTCGTGTCGGCGGTGCCACTCCTAAACCCGCAAGAGCTATCAGCTTGGAGTTTTAGGCTCCTGTGGAGGTTACATTGAATATCATCTGGAAGGCACACCAGGACCTAACGGTGGTAGTAAATAAGTTTGCTTCCGATATAATCTTATTAGTGAGCCACATGGATAATCTAATCGAATCCTTTGAGAATGAAAAATTGATACGGCAAATTAAGTTCTACAGGAGTAGGAAATGGTTAACATTTTGAAGATGATAATAGACCAGAAAAATTTGAACAAAATGAATATTAATACAGATGATTAATATCGAGATTGTTGTTTTCCCAGAGTTCCGGGTATGACTCCTAAAGTTTTTTCCTCTGAAATGATTCCTCTTAGTATATTCAAAAGGAGTGAAGCCTGTAAAACTGTGGGAATTGGATTAGAGACTCAAGTGTTTGTATTGTTAAATAATTTCTGGTTTTAAAAGAGAAAAAATGAAATCAGTTGTATTATTTCCACTAATATTGGACAATAAGTATGTTTCCAACGAAATAAATTGACTATACACCGTTTTGGGTTTGAAGAAGCCAACCAGACGATCAATGTGGAATAATGATTCAGATAAATAATAACTGGGGATAATCAGGTTAATACCACGTTTTCTTTGTTTACTGTTGTTTAATTGATCTCCTTGTCTTGTTTCACTCTCCCTATTTTGTGGTCTAAGGAAGAGTTTATAATTACCTGATTGAAATAATTCTTGTATTATTTTGTCTGTATTTCTGGCAAGTTATTTTAGTGCTTGTAAAATTAAATTCTTATAAATAAATTAAATAAATAAATAATAAATAAATAAATAAATAAATAAAAACCTACTCTGTTATCCAATAACTATACAAATATTGAATGCAAAAGTGCTACACGGAACAATATAATTAGATTTCAAAAATAGAGGAAAAGACCTCAGAACTGTCTGCGGACCTTTATCTATTGTAAGAAGTTATTGTCTCAACAGATGAAAATAAGCATTGGTCAAAAACCTCCATATCCTCCCTAACTTTATTTTCTTGAATTCTTTATTATACTTTTTTTCTTTTTGTGTTTTTCCTAAAACATGCAATATCTAGCATTTCATCTCACTTATATTAGTTTTGTTTCTTCAAACATTCATCTTGATAAATCCCAAAACATATATAAAGTCCAGCATTTCATCTCACTTATCTCCATTTATCTCTTCGACATTCATCTTGATAAATCCCAATGGGTTTCCTGTTTAACCATGGGGCTTTGTCAGGAGAATTAGTATATTTGTGCTGAACTAATTTTTTAGTCACTTGAGCTGCTGTTTGTATAGTTATTATATACAAGAAGCACCATCATTCAGCTTTTATTATGACTTCTCCATTTAATTAAGTTGTGTTGAGCAGAGTTTTAGGAAAAAAAGAAAAAACAAACATAAACTAAACCATTTTGTTTAAACTTAGCTTTATGCAAAACTTTTCAGTCACCAGCTCCAAATCCCCTATACAAGTACACAGCTATGCAACGTGCTGCTAAAAACAGTGAAAACAATCTACAATCATTTAAACTTCAGGAAATCAGTAAAAACCTACCTGTTCAATAGGGCATACCCTACTGACCCAACTTAGATGCCAACACTTTGCAATGACAGCAAACCCAACAATCATATTGGACACTATTTAACCTTCCCTTTCTTGACCTCCCCATTGTGCCTGGAACAAACGCACTTTTATTCGAGCACAATATCACCTGTACTTGTTTCTCTACCAGCCTTGGCAAACGCCTTACAGTACTATGTAAGCCACATTGAGCCTGCAAATAGGTGGGAAAATGTGGGATACAAATGTAACAAATAAAATACAACTGCAATCGTTGCTGAGTTGCAAGGGCTTATTTATTTATTTAGGGAAGGCAGGTAGTGAAGCATCTCATGTAGACTCTGCAGACATTGAACTTCCATTGGTCTGGAATCTGTGAGCACTAAGAGAAGTCCTGCAGTGGATGAGGGATGGGTGGCAGTCTCAGAGAACAGGGCTATGCCTATATTCAGGGAGAATGGGTCAGAGAAATGATTTAAGCCTGTGTGAGATGGGAAATCAGAAATGGAGAGGTGAGCTGATCCTACCAATAAAAAATAAGTCTTTACCTGCTGAGGAGGGGTGAAGAGTGGGAATAGTAAAGTGATGGGTGAGTCAAGTGTGCAGAAAAGGATGCTAGCAAGGAACAAGTGAGGGGGGTCTACTGGGGAATGGATTGAAGCATAAAGCTGGGACAAGAACAAGGGGGAAAGCAGAGCAGGCAAAGGGGATGTAGGAAGTGGAGTAGGCTGTAAGTTTTAAACCACCCACCTCCAAATATAAAGTACCCAACTATGCCCATGAAGGTGGGGGAGAATTAAATATATGAAAGGGATAAGAATGGGAGGGGAAAAGAAGATAAGGTCAGAGGAGGAAGCAAAAGATTAGAAGAATATAAGAAGAGTTGAGAGAGTGTGAGTGATGGGGACAAGCAGAGGGGAAAGAAAGTGATGTGGATGGGTTCAGACAAAAAGTGGAGGAAGTCTGAGGACTGTCTGCGGAAGGGAGTGTGGTATGGCTGGACTAAAGAAGAGTGGGGAGGATATGGTATGGATAGACCATAGTGGGTGAGGGTGAGGGAGAAAATGGTGGGTATGAGCTGTGGTGGGACTTTGGATATTTCCCTAGCTTCTCATTTGGCCATTTGACATTCATATAGCTTCTATTGACATGGCATGAGTCTTTCCCATGCCCATATTACCTTCTGCTCTTTTGACATTTATATATAGGCTAGTCCTCTACACTCACAATCTGCCATGAATTGCCTTTTTTTGCTTGTTTGTTTTTATACTTTGGGATGGGGATTAATTTGTGTCAAGGTCATGAATTCAGCACCCTCATTCTTTATAAAAGTTGGTTACGATGATGGACTTTAAATGACTGAATAATTAAGGCAGCAGATATTTTTATTGTTGATCTCTATCAAACCATTGTGTTGTTTCTCTTTAAATCTATTTTAATGTTATATAGAAAATGATGTTTCTGTATATTTATTTTGAACATGTATTTATTTAAACTTTTAAGTGAAATCAGTCTATAATATTAGAAACTTCTTTAAGAACTATCCACTCCAGCTGTAAGTTTATCAGCCATTCTGTTTTAACTAATTTCATCATTGCAGGGCATATTTGGTATGCCTTGTCTTCTATGACTTACCAGCCTTAAAAAATACATAAATGGTGTCCCTTCTTACCCAGCTTTTTTCAGAAAAAATGGTGAAGAGACTATACGTTGTTTACTTGTTATGTTCAACAATTACCAAAACTGCAATGCTGTTAAATGCAGGCCCTCAAAGGGTTGTTATCTAGTTATGCAGATTAATTCAGATGTGACATTTGCAGGTTCAAGAGGTGGTACCTGTGTGATTCTGATTGACTGCCTTCCATCTACCTGATGGATTGACTCGCTGAGGTCATTGATTTCTCTTGTTGTTTCTCCTAATCTTGATGACCTCCACTTGTACACTGATTTCCCCCCCTCTATTCATTCCTAATCACTCTGTTTACTTATTTGGTCTAATTGTTGTTTAAATCAGTTTCCTTAAACTCTGCTAATTAGAGATGATAGATAAGCAAAGCAAGTCAATGTTTTGGACAGAAAAACAAAATGTGAAACAACAGACCCTAGAAAGTCAAAGAATACTATAACTTTACTTTCCAAAGTCAAGCACCAGATCTCACTAAAGAAGGAAGAGAGTTATAGCATCTCTCTTTCCTCCCTCAGAACATTCTGCAACATACTTCCATATGATATACTACCATTATGTTAATAAATGTCAAAAAGCTCTGCACTATAGTTTATATTTTTGACCCAGCAGTTTTTTCCTGTTCTTTGTTCTTCCAGCTCGGTCGGAGTCAGGGCTGGGATTTGGTGCCATTAGCTTTCATTTGCAATAAAGGGACCCTTTTATTAAGCTGTCTTAGGCCCTAATGTGTGCCTAATGCAGGGTTCATGGCCTAATGCAGGACATGCTAAAGTGTCCTGTATTAGTTTTGCCATCTGTGTGCACTAGCCACGTGTTAAATATATGTTTTTTAAGTTTATTTTTTTTCTGGAAGTTTTACGGAGTAGAGAGTAGGTGTTCCTGTGCTAACCAGTCACATCTACGTTGTTGCATGCTACTTGGTTAGCACACAGTTAGTGCATTAAATAGGAGACAGTGAATGCTCACTCATTAATTTTTTTAAATGGCTGCACGCTAATGCAAAACTTAGTTCATTGCCATATATTCAGAAATTGAAAAAAAAGCCCTTTTTATACACAAGCTAGAAATGGGCTTAATGTGTGGAAAATTCCCATGTTACAGCGCACTAAGACCGTTTGCTAGGAAAAATATGATGGCAGTGGGAAACAGTGGCGTACCAAGGGGGCTGTGGGGGCGGTCCGCCCCGGGTGCACGCTGCTGGGGGGGTGCTGCGCGCCTGTCAGCTCTTCGTTTTCATGCTCCCTTTGCCCCGGAACAGGTTACTTCCTGTTCCGGGGCAGAGGGAGCATGAAAACGAAGAGCCGGCAGGCGCGCGGCAACCCCCCCAGCGGCGTGCACCCGGGGGGGTTCTTTCGCCAGGGGGGGCTGTTCCAGGGGGGGCGCTGCACCCGGGGGGCGGGGCGCATCGGCGATCCGCCCCGGGTGTCAGCCCCCCTAGGAACGCCACTGGTGGGAAAGGTAATGCTAATGTAGAAGACCATCTAACTCAATAATACATGGAAAGCAATAAGCACAAATACTCATAGTCTAAGTAAAAAGGTTCAAGATTTGTAAGCCCTGATATCTCCCCTCAGCCATCTCTTTTCCAAGCTGAAGAGTCCTAACCTCTTTAGTCTTTCCTCACATGAGAGGAGTTCCATCCCCTTTATCATTTTGGTTGCTCTTTTTTGAACCTTTTTAAATTCCTCTATATCTTTTTGGGGATATGACAATCAGAAATGAATGCAATACTCAAGGTGAGGTCGCACCATGGAGTGATACAGAGGTATATTAGAATTCTTGGTCTTATTTTCCATTACTTTCCTAATAATTCCTAGTATCCTGTTTGCTTTTTTTGGCCACCACCACACACTAGACAGAAGATTTTAGTGCATTGTCTACAATGACACCTAGATCTTTTTTGGGGGTGCTGACCAACAAGGTGGACCCTATCATCACGTAACTATGATTCAGATTATTCTTCCCAATGTGTTTTGTGATTGAAACTTGATTGACTTTGGACAAAGGTCCAAAGCAAGATGAAATCAGCTCCCTAGTTTTAAGTTTATCTCAGCACCCCAAACAGGAACAAGAGGGGAGGTCTGGGAGTGACTTTCCAGGAAAGTTTGAAGTCCATTATGATTCCTGAAGCTCCCCTTTGTAGCTGTGAAAGCTTATTGCTTGGATGTGATGTGGTAAAGGGTGTATTGCCTTATTAGGGAATCATTTGGACAATTAAATAGTAACATAAAGTTCAGAAAGGATATCCAACTTAGAATAAGGATGTCGAAATCAGTTCCTCACATATGGACGCCCATTTCTCACGTATTTTAGTACAGGATTTGCCGACATACAGCCTGTTCTAAAATACATGAGAAATGGATGTTAGAGTGCTAGATACATCCAGAATGAACATTCATTTAACAAACTGAAATGTTCAAACTATGAATGGGGAGGAGTCAAAATTAAGGGCATGAACGTCTTTGTGGCTGCATAGGAAGGTTCATAAATAAAATGGGCTCATAGGCTACACTGTTAAGGGGTAGCCTAATGGTTAGATTAGTTTGCTGAGAATTTAGATTTTTATGCGATAATGATGTCTAAATGCTAGATGTCCAAAACATGAATCGAACTTCTAAAATAAGGGCCACATGGCAGATAAAGACCTGCATGTTCCATCCAGTTTATCCAGCAAAGCAGCCAGAGCTGCACCTGCTGCTCTATTCAGGTTAGTGCTTTTTAAACATTGGTATTGCAAACTGGGCAGTCATCAATTTGCTGCCATGCCAGCAAGTTATATGATGCAGTCTGAAGAGAGATTTTATTATTATAGCTGCAGCATAGTCTCATTCATTATTAATACATGTCTAAACCAACAATAGTGCTAATTAACATTTTTCCATGAACTGCAGCCTTAAGATGCTTTCCCCTCCACAACTGAGATGCACAACTCCCTGCACTCATCGCCAATGATATTAAAGTGATACAAACTATACCAGTGTGATCCTGGTCTGTCTTTTGCCATTCGTGGGACACAGCCCATAGAAGTCTGTCCGGCACTGACATTACTTTTCAGCTATAGGAGTTGCCATCAAAGCTCACTCCAGCCCATCCTGATCTGTCTTTTTAATTTACAGGATACAGAACATAGACGTCTGTCCAGCACTGGCCTTATATTCCAGCTACTGGAGTTGCTATTTAAGCACCACTCCTGCCCATCGTAACACATCAGATGTTGTGATTCCCATCTTCTTTCTATTCAAGGATGCCCTGTGTTTGTCCCATGCATTTTTGAATTCCATCATTGTTTTTGACTCCACCACCTCTACCAAGAGGGCATTCAAGGAATCTACTACCCTCTCTGTGAAAAAGTATTTC
The DNA here is from genome assembly GCF_901765095.1 of Microcaecilia unicolor. NCBI lineage: Eukaryota > Metazoa > Chordata > Amphibia > Gymnophiona > Siphonopidae > Microcaecilia > Microcaecilia unicolor. Next base: position 269,411,546 of record NC_044033.1, on the reverse strand, counting down.
CTGATGTTACTCCTAAATCTACCACCTTGCAACCTCAATTCATGTCCTCTAGTTCTACCACTTCCCCATCTTTGGAAAATAATTGTTTGTATATTTATTTATTTATTTGCACATTTATAACCCACTTTTTTCCACAGGGATGCAGACTCAAAGTGGCTTAAAGGGTGTACAAATACAATTACATGAAATTACATTACATGAAATAGGAGGGAAGGAACAGAGTGAGAAGGCACAGGGAAAGGGTAAGAGAGATTATCTGAAGATGGCAGTCAGAGATAGGCTGGTCTGTGTAGGACTCCAGATGCTGAGACGGCACAGAGTAGCTTGTACATCTGTATGCAAGGCAATCCATGATGGGTATATTAATACCTTTCAAGTAATTAAACATCTGTATCATATCTTCTTATTTCTCCTTTACTCTAGAGCAAGCGGTTTCAACCTAGTCCTTGGGACACACCATCATGGTCAGTCAGGTTTTCAGGATATCCACAATGAATATGCACAAGAGAGATTTGTATACACTGCCTCCATTGTACACTAACCTATTTCATGCATATTCATTCTGAGTATTCTAAAAACTCAACTAGCTTGGTGTATCTCAAGGACTGGGTTGAGAATCCCTGTTAGGGTTTATATTTTCAGGCCCTTAAGTCTCTTTTATATATCTTTTGGTACAAATCCATTACCATTTTCTCAACTTCCTCTGAACCTTTTCAAGTCGTTTTACATCCTTAGCAAGATACTGCCTTCATAATAAGTACCCCAGTGAGGCTTTATTAATGACTTGTACAAAGGCATTAACTTCTCTTTTCTTCTACTAGTTATTCATCTCTCTTTGCAGCCTAGTATCATTCTGGCCACGGCCACCACCTTGTCACATTGTTTTGCCTCCTTGAGATCTTCAGACACTATCACCCTAAGCTCCTTTCACGGTTCATGTATCAGTCTCTCACCCCTAGCACATACCAGTCCTGTGGATTTCTACTTCCCAAGTGCATCACTCTGCACGTCTTTGGATTAAAATTTAACTGCAAAACATTAGACCATTCCTCTAGTTTTGTAGATCACTGCTCATGTTGTCAAGTCCGTCCAGGGTGTGTATTCTTTTGCAAATCTTCATGCCATCTACAAAAAGACAAACTACTTCCTTTCCTCTGAGTAACTTGCATTCACTACCATGCTCTGTCATCAGTCAGGCAACCATTTTCTTATCTATTTCACCACTTTTGGTCCTAACTTCAACCCACCGGGTTTATTCATGAGCCTCCTATGAGGAACTATGTAAAAGGCTTTGCTGACATCCAAGTAGAGTACTTTAAGTATGTGTCCTCAATTCAGTTCTCTGATCGCTCAGTCAAAGAAATCAATCAGATTCATTTGGAATGATTTTCCTGTGGTAAAACCATGCTGCCTTGGATCTTGCAAACTGTTAGATTCCAGGAAATTCAGTACCTTCTCCTCCAATAGCACCTCCATTACTTTTCCAACCACCAAAGTGAGGCTTACTAGCCTGTAGCCTCCCAGTTCTCTCTCTATCACTATTTTTGTGAAGAGGGATTACATCTGCTTTACTCCAGTCCTGTGGAACCTCTCCTGTCTCCAAGGATTTGTTAAACCAATCTTTAAGATGACCCAGTAGAATCTATCTGAGCTCCCTCAATATCCTGAGATGGATCATGTAGCTCCATGGCTTTGTCCACTTTCAGTTTTTCAAGTCATTCATAAATACTTTCTTCTGTGAACAGTGTGATATCTACTCTATCCCCATTTATACCTTTGTCAGCCAAGGATAGCTTTCTCTTTAAGGTATTTATACTTGTTGCTTATGTAAATTTACATTATGAAGATTTGAATACTGGGCTAACATCACAACTGCTTTCTACACTAAAGTCTGGGGACCTGATATTCAGCGCTATTTAACTGGTCAGGGACAGCTCTTGGCTGGTTCAGTAGTGATTAGCCAGCTAAGCTCTAATATTCAGTGTGAGATAGTCGGTCATCTCCACTGAACATTAGCGCTTAACGGCTAACCAATAACTGGCTTTGTCTTGTGACTTAGCAGGCTATCCACAAATATTCAAGCTCTGGCCAGCTAAGTTTAGCAGGCCAATCAGACCCCATAAAAAGCAGTCTTATCTTTGCCCACTATTAACTTAACCAGCCAACGATGAATATTGACATAGCTGATTAAGTTAGAGCCAGCCAAAAAAAAAAAAAACCCAGATATTCAATGCCGGTCACTGGAAATGCCCAGGCATTGAATATCTGGGTCAGTGCCAATGTTCTCAATAAACAGAGCACATGAGCGATTGCTCATATATTTTAGGAGTTTAATGAAGGTCCCACACATGTGGCTGCTGGGTACACGTTGGATTTGCTGACATCTCTGGAGAGGCCATATAGGCATTCCGTGGTAACAATGATTTCCTATTAGATTGTAAGCTCTTTGAGCAGGGACTGTCTTTCTTCTATGTTTGTGCAGCGCTGCGTACGTCTTGTAGCGCTATAGAAATGCTAAATAGTAGTAGTAGTAGTATAAACCTGCCGTTGTTCTGACAGAAGTTTAATAGAATATTTGATTATGAGTACAAGGGAAAGAGATTAGGTAGAGGCAAAGTAAGACCCCCTCCCCCTTTGCAGGTTTTTTTTTTAAGCAATGAGTGGCAGAAAGCCATATTGGGAAATTTGGAGGAATCTGACTTCTGATGGTGGAAGAGAGTCCTTAAGGTTTCACCCTTATAATATAAGTTTGAAATAGGCATCTACTTGGCCTTCATACTTATTATAATATTACCCTCCACATGCTTTATTTTATCCATTTTAGAGATGTGTTATTCAACCTAGGCTCTTTTTTATTATATGGAAGAGGTCAAGAAATGTCTGTCTGGCCATCTTTCTCTGGATAAAATATCTGAAAACTTAAAGAAATAGGATGAAACTTGCATATGGAAAAAGAAAAAACATTGAAAAGACACATTGAGTTTAAAAATGAGCCAAATCGGACTGAAAAATAAGACCCTCAAAATATGGCCCAATGCAGATCTATGGGAGAAAAGGTTCCAGCTTCTATAGTATTGAAATTTACCAACAGTGAAACACAGTAATTATGGATCTCCTCTTTTTAAACTGCCTCTCCGTGTTCTCTGCATTACCAATCCTGCAAACTGACCTAACCCCAAAAACTACTCCCTTAATCTACCCACCACCCTATGAACTACCTCAGCCCCAAAAGCTGCCACCATTAAACTGCCCCATCATCCCACAAAATGCACCCATTCACAACCCCTCCTTTCTTGCAATTGCCTCACCAGTCTGCAAACTGCCTCACCCCCCTAAAAAAAAAATCCTGATACTGCCCACACCCCCAAGGCATCAGTGGCTAGAGAGACACTGCTGACTTCCTGTTTCCTGCAGCAGTAAAAGGAGGGGGGCGGCTCGACAGCAAATTTCTTTGTCTGGCAGGGCTTTGATATCCCTCCCAGCCATGTAATGGATGCTGCTTGTTTGGAGGGCGGGACCAGAGCTGAGAGAGGGAAAGGAAGACTCCCGAGTCCCGAAGTGCCGAGCAGCTTGCACGCTTTTCACTGCTGCTGCTACCTGCCAGCCGCTGTAACCTGACGTCGATGAGGTAAACTTTTAAAAGTCAGAGGGAGGGGGAATTGGAGCTCGGGCGGTCGGGGCGGGGTGAGTTCAGGTATGCCGCGCGGGGCACCCTTGAGCGCAAGGCCCTATGCGGTCGCCTTGGTCGCCTCGCCCTAAGACCGGCCCTGTCACCAGGATCAAAGCCCACTGCACTAACCACTAGGCTATTGTGCACAAATTCTTTAAACTTTCTGCAAGGAAAGAGTCATTGTAAAATAGGGCACCTGACTGAAGCCTATTCTATAAAGGAAAATATCACCTAGTTTCCTTTATGAAATGTAAGCAATACTGGGAATATACACACCTATGCAGTTAGGCAGGAACACTTTGCCAGCCATAGAGTTGGTGTAAATGCTTGGGCCTAGATGTCAGAGATATATGTGCAAACCCAGCTCTCTAATCTTAAACTCAGTTACGGTACTGTACGTGTATTTTATCTCATGGACCTCAGTAACAATTCATTTCACATAGAGGTAAAGCTCTATGATTTGTCAAACTCGTCATGCTTTTGTATGGATTGGTCCAAAGGAAACGCTCTGGGACAAAGACTTTTCAGCAGTTATTAAAGACCAAAGTCCTGATGCACTGGTGGCAAAACATGGCCCATGTTGGCTGGGGTCCTTATAGCAGCTTATGCAGTGCACTCCATTTAACTGCACGTCGGATAAGCGCATGCTCTGTTTAACTGCATGCCGTACTTTGGTCCCGTTTTTGACATCATCAATTTCTATGGGGACAAACTTCAGTTTAGTGCACCACTGATAAGTGCAAGATTTGCTTATATGCATGGTTTAAGACCGCTCCTCTGCAGGAAAGACTCTGCATAAGCACGCGCACGGAATATGGAAGCCGATTGGCGCGTGACAACCAACGAGATTTCAAATTTGCCACCCCTTTAACTGCCACAGGCAGAATAAGCAAAATAATGTTGTTAGAGTGTACACTGGGGTCGTCAACGCGCAACTGTAAGACTTTAACACTGGCTGAACGAATAGAAGTTCTTAAATTAGAAAACAAACAAAGTCAAGCATCTATTGCTAAAGAATATGGTGTCAATCCCAGTCAAATTTCACGTATCTTGAAGCAGAAAGACCAACTTCTGGAAGACTGGCAAAACAATACAAATCCACACCGGAAACGAAAACGGGTGGAAAAAGCTGAGGAGGTAGAAGATGCTCTTCTTTGGTGGTTTTCTTAAGTCAGGCGCAGACAGTTTCCTGTCAGTGGTCCACTGCTTATGAAGAAAGTTAATCAGCTAGCTGAAAGTCTTGGACTAACTGAATTCAAAGCCACTGTTGGATGGTTGGAAAGATGGAAGGAGAGGAACAACATAAAATTCAAGAAACAGCATGGTGAAAACAAGACGCTGATGACTTTGGTGCTGAAAATTGGGTTGTTTCAGTTCTTCCTACCATCTTGAATGAGTTTGCACCTCGTGATATTTTCAATGCTGACGAAAACTGTCTCTGCTGGTGAGCGATTCCTGATGGAACACTTGCATTCAAACAAGCCAAAACTACAGGAGGTAAAACGTCGAAGGACCGACTGACGATCCTCCTTTGCTGCAATATGGATGGGCGTGAGAAGTTGGAACCACTCGTCATTGGAAAGAGCCAACAGCCCAGTTGCTTCAAGAATATTAAGCGACTTCCTGTGTCATATGAGGCTAACGCAAATTCATGGATGACTGGGGAAATTTGGAAGCAGTGGCTAAAGAAGTTAGTCACTAGAATGCGGGCACAAAAGCGTCAGATTTTGTTGCGTTGTGATAATTGTGCTGCACACAGTAATGATGTCAGGCTGTCTAGCGTCAAGGTGGTCTTCCTGCCACCAAACACTACCTCTGATCCAACCTATGGATCAGGGCATAATAGCCAATTTCAAACAACGTTATCGGGCTCTTGTGCTATGTTGTCTGATGAGCGTTATGGATGACCAGACTGGCAAGGATAAACGTGCTGTTGAACTGGCTCGTAATCTATCACTGTTGGATTCTCTACATATGCAGAAAGAAGCCTGGAATCATGTTACACAGGCAACCATTGTGAACTGACATAAAAGCTTGAACCCCTGCAACACAACGAAACCAAAGCTCATTATGGACATAAATTAACTCTTCCTCTCTAAGATCCCCTAATGTGTCTGTCACACATGAACCTTATTCTACCACAATATCACCTTGTATTTGTTCATACCGGAATTGGCGAACACCTATACGGTACTATGTAAGCCACATTGAGCCTGCAAATAGGTGGGAAAATGTGGGATACAAATGTAACAAATAAATAAATAAATAAACTGCTACAAGCGGGCAAGCTTTGTAAGGTATGTGGAGAAACAGATGCAGCTGTTGCAAACGCGTCAGATGAACAGGCTATTGACATCCCAGCCGGTGTTACTGAAGAGGAGTTTCATCACTACGTAGCTGTTGATTATGATCTACAAACAGCTGACGACAGCACTGATGTCGAGATATGTGCCTACACGCAGGCAACGACTGATGATGAAACAGATGATGAAATGAGCAGCGAGGCACATGCTGATGAAATTCAACAACCTCCTGTCACTTTTGCAAGAGCACTGGAGAGTCTCAACACCGTGCGGGCCTATCTGGAAGCCACTGGATGTCAGTGCTATGACAGTTTTTACCGTCTGGCAGACGTAGTCTATGGAACTCACAGAAACAATAGTGTACAGAGGACTATAACTGATTACTTCAAGTTAGCCTAACATCAGTTAATGGAGACTGTATAACATCAGTTAACGGAGACTGTATACTGTATGTATAATAAACAGTACTGTACATATGTTTATCAGATGTCAAGCTTCTTTGGGTCACAACGGTTAAGTGCACGCTCTGGTTAACTGCATGTATTTCTTTGGTCCCAGACCCTTGCACTTAAGCGGATTGCACTGTAATACCATAAAAATAAATGATCTATTTTTTCTAAATAATTTTTGATACAAGAAAATAAATAAGTGAATAAATTAAAATATATAAAAGATTTTTGGACCGATGACAAGTTTAGCAAATCATAGAGGTATGCCTCTATGTGATGCAAGTTGCTACCGAGGTCCATGAGACAGAATATATGTTCAGTACCGTAACTGAGTTTAAGATTAAAATACTGGGTTTGCATATATATTTATTAGTACAACACCCATGCTCTTTGTAAATTTGGACTTTAAGTAGATGTCATGTATGCTAATATTCTAAACATTCATTCACATAACAGATATGCAGATTTTAGTGTCTATTATATACAGGACTTTATATTGCCAATAGACAGTATAACATGTTACAACACAAAGGGCTTCCTTTACTAAGATGTTTTAATGAGATTAGCATACACTAATGATTAGCATGCTAAATACTAAGAAGACCATAGGAATAAAATGGGCATTTACTGCACGCTAATTATTAGCGCGTTCTAAATCAATTAGTGCACTTTAGTATAGCTTGCTATACTATTTTGTTGCAAGCAAATTAAAGCAGTTTACATTTAAAAAATTTAAAAACGCCATTTGTAGATAGGAAAGAATTTACTAACTTGACATTCAAACACTATCTCAATCATAGAAAAAGTGCAGAGAAGGGCGATGAAAATGATAAAGGGGATGGGACGACTTCCCTATGAGGAAAGACTAAAGTGGCTAGGGCTCTTCAGCTTGGAGAAAAGACGGCTGAGGGGAGATATGATAGAGGTCTATAAAATGAGTGGAGTGGAACAGGTGGACATGAAGCGTCTTTCCAAAAATACTAGGACTAGGGGGCATGCAATGAAGGTACAAATGTGGTAAAGGCGGTTAGCTTAGCGGGGTTTAAAGGAAAAGTCCATAGACCATTATTAAAATGGACTTGGGGAAAATCCACTGCTTATTTCTGGGATAAGCAGCATAAAATATTTTGTACTTTTTTGGGATCTTGACAGGTGTTTCTGACCTGGATTGGCCACTGTTGGAAACAGGATGCTGGGCTTGATGGGCCTTTGGTCTGTCCCAGTATGGCACTATTTATGTATACAAAGAACATAGGCAAAAAAAAAACAAACATTCATCAAAGGAAAGTAAAAACTCATAACAAAATCCAAACATAATCACAATTACGCAACTAAACCCATCCCTGATCTCCCGCTTTAGAATCAACCCAAGCCTATACATAAAAAGCCTGCTGGAATAAATGGGATTTTAGTAGAGCTCGAAATGATGTATAAGATGTTTCAAGCCTAAGATGCTGCAGTAAGGAGTTCCAGAGTGCTGGTGAAGTAAAGTAAAAAAAACACTAGATCTAGTGGATTCCCATCTAGCTTTAGAAGGGGGTAGAAGAACTAACCTATTATCTTTTAGTGAACATAAAGTGTGAGAAGATGTGTAGGGAATCACTAAAAAAGCAAGGTATGTAGGAGAACCACAGTGAAGAACCTTATGTATTAGAGTTAGAATTTTAAATTTAACCCTGAAATCAATAGTAGGTAACCAATGAAGCTGTCAGAGGTGAGGTGAGACATATCATAGCGAGGCGCTCGAAAAAGAATACGTGCTGCAGTGTTTTGTAATGTTTGCAGTCTCTTATGTTTAGTAATCCCTACGTTTATAACATTACAGTAATCGTATCTGGAATGAAGGAAAGCATAGAACAGAGTGCAAAGCACATTATAATCCAAAAAATTACGAATGGATCTCAACTTGCTTAAGAAGAAGAAACCTGATTTAACAACGTGAAATATTTGAGGGCCAAAGGACAAAGCTGAATCCAAAATGACCCCAAGATATTGAAAGGATGAAACGGGGACAAAGTGCCTGCCAAACAAGAAAGGATTAATAGCTGGAGTGCATTGTTTTGCAAAGTACTGATAGAATATTAGGAGCCCTTTTACTAAACTTCAGTAAAAGGTGGCCTCAGCGCACCCTTACGTGGATCTTTCCTGCACGCTGAGGCCATTTCTACCACAGCAGTAAAATGGTATTAACGACCATGTGCTAATTTTCCCATTAGCTTGTGGCCATGAGCTCGTGAGCCCCAACTGCCACCTATTTTGTAGGTGATGAGGGCTCACGTGCTGACCATGCGCTAATCAGTTTATCGTGCGGCAATGTTGCTGTGCTATCTGATTAGTGCAGAACACGCTTATTCTCCACCCCCCGAACCGCCCATAGCACTAAAAAATAAAGTTTATTTTTTAGCACGTGGGAAGTATGCGCAGAGCATAAAATTACAGCAGAATGCCTGAGTGCGCCGCACATTAAGCACTTTTAGCATGAGCTAGTAATTGGCGTGCTGTAAATGCCCATTTTACTCCTATGGGCTTCTTAGTATTTAGCACGCTAATCATTAGTGTGTGCTAACTCCATTAAAGTACCTTAGTAAAAGGAGCCCTTTGAGTTGTAACATGTTATACTGTCTATTGCATAGTCCAGTGGCAATTGTATATAATAAAACACTCAGTGAATCTCTGCTGCACACTTACAACCCCTGCATGTTTGCAGTTGTGCTTTAAATAAATTTCTTCTAATGAGAGGAAAACCTCATACTACTGTGGCCACACTTGGTCTCTTTCGACCCCAAAAAATATATATACTGTTGGCTCACAGTGAAAAAGTAATCATGGGTAAAAACCTCTCTTGGTTCTAATGGTGGTATAATCCAAAGCCACTTATCTTATTGTCAGTGCTCTGTTGCTCCGTGGATGCTGTATAAGTGTGAGATCCCGACGGACCCATTTCGCTGCCGCTTTGTCAAAGGTCCTCACCGTACAAATGTGGGAGCGTGGGAGCTGCAAAAGCAAATTAGCACGGAGCAGTGGCATAGCTACGTGGGGCCTGAAGGGGCCTGGGCCCCCGTAGATTTGACCCTGGCCCCCCTGCCGACGATCCCCTTGAACCCCCCTCCCACCACCAACCCTCCCCCGCCATCGCCGCCTGCCCCGCCGCCGCATCAGATACCTTATTTGGTGGCGGGGGTCCCCGAACCCCACCAGCCGAAGAGAGTTTTCTTCAGCGCCGGAGTAGCACCTTCGTTCAACGAAGTTCCTGGTGTGATCAGCTGTTTCTGACGCCTTACGTCCTGCACAGGGCTACATGCACAGTGCAGGACGTAAAGCGTCAGAAACAGCTGATCGCAACAGAAACTTCGTTGAACGAAGGCACTACTCCGGTGCTGAAAAAAACTCTTCGGGGACCCCCGCCAGCAAACAAGGTATCTGATGCGGGGCGGGCGACGATGGTGAGGGAGGGTTGGTGGCGGGAGGGGGGTTCAAGGGGGTCATCGGCAGGGGGGGGTCCAATATGGCGGCGCCTTCGGCGGCTGTGGCGGCGGCTAAACAGTGCCCCCCCACCTTGGGCTCTGGCCCCCCCTCCCGGCGAGGTCTGGCTATGCCCCTGGCACAGAGCCTTGAACTAAGAGTTGTGAATCGGATCTATTTTGATATACACAATTGTATATAATAGACACTAACATCTACATATCTGTTATGTGAATGAATGTTTAGAATACTAGCATACATGAGTATAAGATACATAAGTATCTCTGACATCTAAGTCCAAATTTAACAAGAACATGGGTGTTGTACTAAGAAATATATATGCAAAACCAGCATTTTAATGGTAAGCAGTAACTAGACTTGTGCCTTGCCCTTTCACTTCTCATTCTATTATAGAGAATTTTTTTGTTTATTTTGACAACGGCTGGACAAAATTGTGGTGCTAATTGCCAGAAATACATAACAAGCCTGCACTCTGTTACTATTGTATTCATACCACGGTCCCCACAGAGGACAAAACAATAAGCTCACCTGTCTCATTGCCAAGCTCCTTTGAGTCTTTACATAAATAAGATAAATGGCTATCTCCCTACAGCCAAATGTTGCACATTTCATGTTTAACCATGAGTCATCTGAGGCTCAGCTTCATTTGTTTCTCTGTGATGAAATATGCACTGTTACATCTTTTCATTACCACATAAATACGTGTGGTTTATGAAATGCTGCACGAAATTATCAACGTTTAATCTCTCATTCACAGCATGTAAATGGTTTTTTTTGGTCATAAAAGTGCAGTATGATACATTATTAACTGTGACTATCTAATAAATGTGGTCATAAAAGAGAGCAAGGGAGATGACTGGAGATTCAGAAAGAAAGATCAGTGCATAGGTCTTTTCCTTCTGATCTCAAATCAGATCTCAAGGTCAATATGTCAATTTGCTGCTTGGGTCTTTGCATTTTGATGTCAGCTACTATTAATTATACTGATTGGGTGGCTCCGTGGATTGGCACAGGAAGGCAGACTTCTCACCTCTAGGTCACTAGTTTGAATCTCATTTGTATCAATAGTGAACAAAAATTCTTACGCCATGAAATGTATTTATTGATCATGATTTTTCAGTATCCTCTAATTAAGAGTTCATTGTGATATGATGAGCTGATTATGCACATATCATTAGTATGCCCAGAATGTGCAGATTGTTTTGCAAAAGGACCTATGTAATAGCACTCACCATAAAATGCTCTATTGAGTGCTTCAGTAAAATTTTTATGTGCAGATTATATATGTGACCTACCTTACTATACAAACCATATAATATTTAACCATCTCTCTGACCTCATGTGCACCTTTCTTTAAATGTCACCTTATTTTCTAACTCCTCTTACTCTCTTACCTATCTATATGTTAACCATCTCTCTGACCACATGTGCGACTTTATTTAAATTAGTCGCCTTACTCTCTAACTCTTCTTACTCTCTTACCTATCTATATGTTCCATCTTTGCTTTAGCCTACACTGTCAATTAAAATGTTCTATTACATATTGTGTTGACATTATAATTAGTATACTATCAGGCTTATTTTCGAAAGGGAAGGGCGCCCATCTTTCGACACAAATCAGGAGATGGGCATCCTTCTCCCAGGGTCGCCCAAATTGGCATAATCAAAAGCTGATTTTGGGCGTCCTCAACTGCTTTTCATCACGGGGATGACCAAAGTTCACGGGGGCATGTCGGAAGCGTAGCGAAGACGGGACTGGGGAGTGCCTAACAAATGGGCGTCCTTGACGGATAATGGAAAAAAGAAGGGTGTCCCTGACGAGCACTTGGGCGACTTTACTTGGTCCATTTTTTGTTATGACCAAGCCTCAAAAAGGTGCCCGAACTGACCAGATGACCACCGGACGGAATCAGGGATCACCTCCCCTTACTCCCCCAGTGGTCACCAACCCCCTCTCATCCTAAAACAAAACTTTTTAAATATTTTTTGCCAGCCTCTATGCCAGCCTCAAATGTCATACCCAGCTCCATGACAGCAGTATGCAGGTCCCTGGAGCAGTTTTAGTGGCGGACCCAGGCCCATCCCCCCCTACCTGTTACACTTGTAAGAAAACATAACATGTGAGTAACATAGTTAGTGACGGCAGATAAAGACCTGAACGGTCCATCCAATCTGCACAACATTCTCATTCATTCTCAGTTCTAGATTGAATCAACAATGACCATGATATTATATACAAGAGGAGTAAAAAGGAGTAGAATCTGGCTGTTCTGCTCCTCAGGGTGCCCAACCAGGAAACACCAGCGAAAAGAGAGGTTTTTTTTTAAAGCTGATTTAAATTTTGGATAGGAAAGTTCACTAGAAAAGAGGTAAAGCACTCCAGAAGGAAGGGGAGAGGTAAAAGAATGCAGCTTGAAGGGTGGATACAAATTGCGCATAGAAAATAGAAGGAATGCAGAGGCGGTGTTCTGTGGCGGAATGCAGGGTCCTGAAGATTATATAGGAAGAAATAGTAAAAGCAGGGTAGGTTGGTGAGTCTGTGTATAGAGCTTTGTGAGTGAAGGTCAGCATTTGGTGTTTAATTCAAAAAGGAATTAGGAGCCAATGATATTGTAAAAAGAGTGATGTGAACGTGGTGACATAGTAGATGATGACAGATAAAGACCTGCACGGTCCATCCAGTCTACCCAATAAGATAAACTCATAACATCTGTTGCAATATAACACATATATTCTTGATCTTGATTTTCAGAGCACAGAACGTAGAAGTCTGCCCAACACTGGACATAGTTCCCAACTACTGGAGTTGATGTCGAAGCCCACTCCAGCCCATCCAGATGTATCTAGCCATAATTGGGGCACAGACCATAGAAGTCTGCCTGGCACCTGCCTTATTTCCTAATTACTAGAGTTACTGTCTAAGCATTGCTAAGTTTTGTTTTGCTTCCAGTCTCTTTTCATATAGGATTTTTTTCTGTTTATCCCACATATTTTTGAATTCTGTTACCATTTTCATCTCCACCACCTCCCACGGGACAGCATTCCAGGCAACCACTACTCTTTCCGTGAGAAAGTACATAAGAACATAAACGTTGCCATATTGGGACAGATCGAAGGTACTTCCTGACTCATTCTTAAGTTGACCCCCCTGCAGCCTTCATTATTGTCCTCTACCACTTTCCCTTCACTGGAAAAGATTTATTTGCATATTGATACCTTTCAAATATTTAAACGTCTGTATCATATCACTCCTATCCCTCCTTTCTTCTAGGGTATACATATTCAGTTCCTCAAATCTCTTCTCATACCTCTTTTGGTCAAAAACCCAGATCATTTTTGTTGCTTTTCTCTGAACTGCTTCAAGTCTTTTTACATCCTTACGAAATACAGCCTCCAAAACTGAGCACAATACTCCAAGTGGGGACTCACCAATGACATCAACACTTCTTTTCTTCTGCTGGTTATACCTCTTTCAGTGCAGCCTACCATCCTTCTGGCTACGGCCATCGTCTTGCCTCATTATTTCATCACCTTGAGATCCTCAGACACTCCAAAGTCCCTATCCTGAATTCTGCTTGTGTGGTGTTACATGAGCAGCATTGAGGTACTATTATTTACACCAGCCATAGACTTGTTTCTAATGTTAGAGCCTAAATGTAGGCAGGTTGATGCCGATTTACGCTAGTATTTTATAATGGCAATTAGGCGCATTAATGCTGTTATAGAACAGGCACACTATGGGCCAGATTCTATATAAGGCGCCTAAAAAATCGGTACGGTAAGCATTTCCTCCTAAGCGTATTCTATAAGCAGTGCCTATATATAGACATGGTATATAGAATACGCTTAGTTGATATCCCAGCACCCAAAACTACATGCTTCCATTTACACTAATGAAAATATGGTGTAAATCCCTGCATATTCTATATCTACGCATGTAAATTTGGGAATGTCCATGGAATGCCAATTTCCCCACCCATAGCCATGCCCATTTGAACTGCGCGTATTAGAATTTAGGCGCAGTTCATTAGAGAATACTAATTATCGCTATAGAATATGCCTGGATTTCGGTGTGAATCTATAGGCGTGCTATATAGAATCTATATAGAATCTAGAAGAATGCACCTAATTTTGTTGCCTACTTGGTGGCACTCTTGTTATAGAATTGCCTCCTATCTGTGGTCTGAAATCCACTTTAACTAGCTATTTCACCTTCAGTCAAATAATCCAAGGAATTTCCTGTCCCTCTGAACCTGGGGAATTAGAAAGTTCTTCCCTATCCCATAAACACCATCAACATCCCCCACCCCCAGTAGCCTTCTGATGTTTCATTGTTCCATGATATCTCCTATTATGTTTAATATTTATTTATTACCATTATGAAGGCTTTTATACGCATTCTAAATTTGATGCTTTCTATGGATGAACAATTTTCAATTACATCTTGCTTTAGGTCAAGATCATTCAGAAGTAATAGACAGATTATCTGACTGCCAAAGTGAATGTAAGAAAAATTGAAACTGTACAGGTTGGTAATGTGGGCTTAAAGAAAAAACCAGAATGTTTTTCTATCATTAATCAGCTAGATATCCTAGTGTCAAATAAAATTAGGGATTTTTGGCGTCATTATTAATGATAACATGCAAGATCTTCCAGATTCTATCAATTTGTAAGACTTCTTTTATTCAACTAGAGGCCGCTGTATTTTGGAGATCCAGCCACTAGGGGAAGAAGTGAGTGTGTGTGTGTGTGGGGGGGGGGGGGTTGGAAGGGGAGTTTAGAGTTGTGGGGGGGTTCTGGGGGGCTACCCTTGCAGGGGAGTGCATTGGGGAATGTAGCCTTGTGGGGGGGGGGGGGGTACAAGGGAGGAATTGGGAGGAGCATAGGGCACTTTTCTTTTATGTGGGCCCCAGATGAATAAAGAAACTGGAAACCCAAAAAATCTCTAATTTGTCAAAACTCAATGTAAGTTGGGGATTGCAAGGGATGAGCCTTTTGTGCTTCTGTCTACATTCCCCTCTCTCCTGCCTTCTTCCACAGTCTATAAGCATGTTCCTATATGCTTTATGGCAGAGACCAATTTTGTAGCCACCTTCTGGACTGACTCCATCCTGTTTATATCTTTTTGTAGGTGAAGTCTCCAGAATTGCACACAGTACACTAAAAGTGGCCTCACCAGAGACTTATACAAGGGCATTTTTTCCTACTGGTCATCCCTCTCCCTTTGCACCCAAGCATCCTTCTAGCTTTCCCTGTCACTTTTTCTACCTGTTTGGCCACCTTAAGATCATCAGATACAACCACCCTCAAGTTCCACTCTTCTTTCATACACAGAAGTACTTCATTCCCTTTACTGTACCATTCCTTTGGACTTTTGCAACCCGGGTGCATGACCCTGCATTTTTTAGCATTAAATCTTAGTTGACAATTATTGGACCATTCTTCAAGATTTGCTAGATCCTTCCTTATGTTATCCACACTCTCCGGGGTATCCACCCTATTACACAGTTTGTTATCATCCACAAGGAGACAAACCTTACCAGACAGCCCTTCAGCAATATCACTCACAAAGATGTTAAAATGAGCCGGCCCAAGGACCGATCCCAGTGGTACACTGCTAATAGCATCCTTTTCCTCAGAGCAAACGCCATTTACCACTACCCTCTGTCTCCTTCCATTTAACCAGTTTTTAACCCAGTCAGTCACTTTAGTTCCCATACCGAAGGCCCTCAGTTTAGTTGCCTGTGCGGATCTATGTCAAAGACTTTGCTAAAATCCAAGTATACCATATCTAGCACCCCTCCCACATCTAACTGTTTGATCACCCAGTCAAAGAAATCAATCGGATTTGTTTGACAAGACCTGCCTCTAGTGAAACCATGCTGCCTCGGGTCCTGCAGTCCATTCAGTTTGAGAAACCTCACAATCCTCCGTTTTAGAACTATTTCTATTAGTTTACTCACCACTGAGGTCAGACTGACAGGTCTGTAATTCCCAGCCTCTTCCTTCCACTATTGATGGAATGATGGAGCAGTGATGATATTACTGTTTTCTTGAAGAGATAAATAAGATTTTGGTTTGCTGATGGAACAATATTTTAATATTTTTATTTAAAGACTTAAAAGACTATACACCCTGCCCAAAGGCTGTAGATAGGAATTTAGATTCATGTATTTAATTGATTGATATTGTAAGCTGCATACTTGAATGTAATTGCATGATAATGTAGCTATTTTGTATATGTAAGTAATGGAATGCTGTGGCCATAATAAATTCCACTATTTTATTGGATAACTTGTCAAATGTTGACTTATGGAGTGCTTGTGTGTGTGATGTAAAGAGAGTGACATGGTGACGCCTGCTCAGTTTGAGGAAAAGTAGGCACCTACAGGTGCTGTATCTCAAAAAAAGATATAGCGGAATTAGAAAGGGTTCAAAGAAGAGTGACCAAAATGAGAAAGGGGATGGAACTCCTCTCATATGATGAAAGGCTGAAGAAGTTAGGGCTGTTCAGTTTGGAAAAGAGACAGCTGAGGGGGGCATATGATTGAGGTCTGCAAAATTTTGAGTGGTGTAGAACACATTAAAGTGAATCAATGTTTCACTCTTTCAAAAAGTACAGAGACTAGGGGATACTCAATGAAATTATGTGGAAATACTTTTAAAACAAAAACAGGAAATATTTTTTCACTCAATGAATATTTAAGCTCTGGAGCTCATTGCTGGAGGAGAAGTTAGCATATCTAGGTTTAAAAGAGATTAGGACAAATTCCTGCAGGAAGAGTCCATAGTCTGTTATTGAGACAGACATGGGGAAGCCACTGCTTGCCCCTGGATTGCTAGCATGGAATGTTGCTACTAGTTGGGTTTCTGCCAGGTACTTGTGACCTGGGTTGGCCATTGTTGGAAACAGGATACTGGGCTAGATGGACCATTTGTCTGACCCAGTACGGCTATTCTTAAGTTCTATGTTCTTTCCTTTATAGAATAGGCTGCAAATAGGAGACTTCTTGGTACCTAAAAATAGGTTCCCATTTATAGACCTGCTCTCCATCTAGATGTGTAGATGCTAGTCTTCACCCCCAGTCATAAAGGCAAAGAGTTTGCAGTCAGTGTACAGTAATTAATATGCAGCAATTGTAAAAAAAATCAAAAATTACTCCTTAGTAAAGGATTCACTAAAATATAGACATTTGCAGTTTTAGGGAGATTTTCAGAATCTTCAGGTTCCAAAACAAATGTAAATAAAATCATAACCCTCCAATTCAGAAACTAAAAGGGAAGGAATCAAAACTCTTGGAATTAAGTTTTATAAAGAAATATCAGAGTTTTGGAACTGAAAAGAAAAATTAACAGTTGCTGAAAATAAAGTTAACAGATGGAAGAGATGGAAATGTCCTCTGGAGGAAAAGAATAACATTATTAAGACTTTTTGCTGCCAATTTTTACATATGTAAGCTTTGTTTATCCATTAGCCGGAAAATTATATTCAAAATTATACAGTATTTTTTTCAAATGTTATGAAGTAACAGGTTGAATCTGATATAAAGAAATGCAAAATAACATGCAGACATTTAAATCTGTCTCATAAATATTTAAATAACAGAGTACCAAAACGTATAGCTTGACAGATCTCATACAATAGGATATATATAAGAGGCAATCTGAAATGCAGAAATGTAGAAGACTTATTTGTCAGGCTTATTTTCGAAAGAGAAAGATGCCCATCTTCTGACACAAATCGGGAGATGGGCGCCCTTCTCTCAGGGCCACCCAAATCGGCATAATCGAAAGCCAAATTTGGGCGCCCTCAACTGCTTTCCATCGCGGGGACGACCAAAGTTCACAGGGCCATGTCGGCAGCATAGCGAAGGCGGGGACTGGGGCGTGTTTAAGAAATAGGCATCCTCACTCAATAATGGAAAAAAAAGAAGGGCGTCCCTAACGAGCACTTGGGAGACTTTACTTGATCCATTTTTTCTTGCAATCAAGTATCAAAAAGGTGCCTGAACTGACCAGATGACCACCAGAGGGAATCGGGGATGACCTCCCCTTACTCTCCCAGTGGTCACTAACATCCTCCCACCTCAGATATCATACCCAGTTCCATGACAGCAGTATGCAGGTCCCTGGAGCAGTTTTAGTGGGTGCAGTGCACTTCAGGCAGGCGAACCCAGGCCCATCCCCTCCACTTGTTACACTTGTGGTGGCAAATACGAGCCCTTCAAAACCCACCAGAAACCACTGTACCCACATGTAGGTGCCCCCCTTCACTCCTTAGGGCTATGGTAGTGGTGTACAGTTGTGGGGAGTGGGTTTTTTTGGGGGGTTGGGGGGGCTCAGCACACAAGGTAAGGGATCTATGCACCTGGGATCAATTTCTGAAATCCACTGCAGTGCCCCCAAGGGTGTCTGGTTGGTGTCCTGGCATGTGAGGGGGACCAGTGCACTACGAATGCTGGCTCCTGCCATGACCAAATGGCTTTGATTTGGTTGTTTTTGAGATGGGTGTCCTTGGTTTTCATTATCGCCGAAAACCGGGGATGACCATCTGTAAGGACGACCATATGTAAGGTCGACCTAAATGCTGAGATTTGGGCGTCCCCCACTGTATTATCGAAACGAAAGATTGACGCCCATCTTGTTTCGATAATATGGGTTTCCCCGCCCCTTCGCGGGGATGTCCAGCGAGGACGCCCTCTGAAAACTTGGGCGCCCCGTTTGATTATGCCCTTCCACGTCATCTGGAAGGAAAAATGCAAGGTTCATAATGAAAAAATAGAATTTTTTATTAGAATGTCCTGGGTAGAATAGACCATTATTGGGGTAAGTCTATAAAGTAGGTGCCAACATTTATCCATCAGTTTGGTGTATAAACATTTACAATGCTAGCATATAAATAGGTATGTATGCACATATGCATATAGACAGCCCATTTTTTCTATCAAAAAAGGTGCCAGTATTCAAATTCCTGACTGTCCTACAGGGGTGGGGAGATCACTTGAAGGACCCACGCAGTGGTGTGCTGGTAAATGTTTAACAACAGGCTCTTTCCCCGGTCCACCTCTGCGCCCCCCCCCCCCCCCCCGTCCACCTCTGCGCCCCCCCCCCCCAAATTGCAGAACTGGCTATAGCCGGGGAGAGAGCCTGGGGGGGGGGGGGCAATGCATTACTCTCTCCAGAAAAAAAATATTAAATGATCCCAGGATCCAATCTAATTCATGTTTAATGTGGGATAAAATGCCATAAATAAATAAATATAAACTTTTAATGCTGAGCACCTGATTCTCAAAGTGGACATATTACAAACACTATAATGAAAATAAAATGATTTTTTTCTACCTTTGTTGTCTGGTGACTTTGTTTTTCTGATCTGCTGCTATCTGTCCTCTTAATTGCATTTCCAGGGCTTCCATTCCATTTATTTCTTTATTTCCGCCTTTCTTCTTCATTTCTTACCCTACTACTACTACTACTATAAATCATTTCTATAGCGCTACCAGTGGTCACCAACCCCCTCCCACCCAAAAAAACTAATTAAAAAACATATTTTTGCCAGCCTCAAATGACAAACTCAGCTCCAATACAGAACTATGCAGGTCCCTGGAGCAATTTTTAGTGGGTACTGCAGTGCACTTCAGGCAGGCGGACCCAGGCCCATCACCCCCTACTTATTACACTTGTGGTGGTAAATGTGAGCCCTCCAAAACCCACCCGAAACCCACTGTACCCACATCTAGGTGCCCCCCGTTACCCTTTAAGGGCTATGGTAGTGTTGTACAGTTGTAGGTAGTGGGTTTTGGGGGGGGGGGGTGGAGGGCTCAGCACACAAGGTAAGGGAGCTATGCACCTGGGAGCAATTTGTGAAGTCCACTGCAGTGCCCCTAGGGTGCCCGGTTGGTGTCCTGGCATGTGAGGGGGACCAGTGCACTACAAATGCTGGCTCCTCCCACGACCAAATGGCTTGGATTTGGCTGGTTTTGAGATGGGCGTCCTTAGTTTCCATTATCGGCGAAAACCAATGTTGGCCATCTCTAAGGGTGGCCATTTCTAAGGTTGACCCAAATGTTGAGATTTGGCTGTCCCCGACCGTATTATCGAAACGAAAGATGGCCACCCATCTTGTTTCGATAATACGGTCGGGGACACCTCTTTTACGGGGCCGTCCTTTGGGATAGGCGCCCTTATAGATGGGCGCCCCGGTTCGATTATGCCCCTCCACGTTGACCAAGCGGTATAAACAAGCCACTTCACTTCCTTGGTCTAAAGCAGTGTATGCCAAAAGAAGGCAGCCTCACATAGCAATTCAGTAGTACAGGTAGCAGTCCTTCCATGGGCGAAACAAAGCCAGTGTTGGGCTCCTTTAAATTTTAGACCTCATATGAATGATGTGTTTCTCAAGGGACTTTTCCTTGTGTGATCTCTCCTTTCATACCACTATTTTAGATCTTGTAGATCGCTTGCCCTGCTGTTTCTTTTAACTGTGCACATAACTTACATAGCTCGTAATTTGCAGTTGGGCATACAGAAGGCGCTTTGCTTTGGCCTTCCAAATTACTTATCATGCCCCACCATCCACCACTTTTTAAAGATGTAAAAAGAAAAACTACAAAAATGGTATGGGATTTGCATTGCAAACTGTATGAGGAGAGACTTGCCGACCTGAACATGTATACCTTGGAGGAAAGGAGAAACAGGGGTGACATGATACAGACATTCAAATATTTGAAAGGTATTAATCCGCAAAGAAACCTTTTCCAGAGACGGGAAGGTGATAGAACTAGAGGACATGAATTGAGGTTGAAGGTGGGCAGACTCATGAGTAATGTCAGGAAGTATTTTTTCACAGAGAGGGTGGTGGATACATGGAATGCCCTCCAGCAGGAGGTGGAGATGAAAATGGTAATGGAATTCAAACATGCGTGGGATAAACACAAAGGAATCCTGTTTAGAAGGAATGGGTCCTTGGAATCTTAGCAGAGATTGGGTGGCGATGCCGGTAACGTTCATATAGATGGCCGGCGCCATTCGATTATGCCCCTCCACGTTACCATCTCTTACTCGCTTGCTTGCACTCTTCGCTCTCTCAGTGACCATCACCTTGACCTTCCTGGCCCCAAGACTGCCCAATACGAATTTACCAGGCACAATACTTTCTTCTTTCTATCATGACATATATGGAACAACCTCCTGCTTCCCCTTCGCAGTAAACATTCCTTTAAAACTTTTGAGGCCAACCTGAAGGCTTGGCTTTTTAGGCAGGCTTTCGGAGGATCAGACTAATTAGATGGCATGAGCATTAACCAACTAGAGACCTTCCTGCACTCCTTGCTTGTCTGTCTGAACTATATGGTGTGAATGTTGATCTTTACTATTTTTAATTGGTGTTGCTTTCCTGTTTCATTTTTTTTGCCTGTATACTGCCCTGTACTCCTTTAGCAGCTAGAGCGGTCTAGCAAATAAAAATAAACTATAAACTATGTCTGGGTGGAACATGGATGGACACACAGTTACATGTGTGTTATCAGAACATTTATTTATTTATTAGGATTTATTTACTACTTTTTTGAAGGAATTCACTCATGGCACGCTACATTAAGAATAGATCAAACATGCACAATAGGCAATTACAGGAGTAAAAATATTGAAATAACAATACAAAGAATGGCATGGAGGGGCATAATCGAAAGGGATGCCCAAGTTTTGTTGAGGACGTCCTCGCAAGACATCCTATTGGAGGGGCGGGGAAACCCGTATTATTGAAACAAGATGGACGTCCATCTTTCATTTTGATAATACGGTTGGGGACGCCCAATTCTTGAAATTTTGGTCGTCCTTAGACTTGGTCGTTTCTGATTTTCAGCGATAATGGAAACCAAGGACGCCCATCTCAGAAACGACCAAATCCAAGCCCTTTGGTCGTGGGAGGAGCCAGCATATGTAGTGCACTGGTCCCCTTGACATGCCAAGACATCAACCAGGCACCCTAGGGGGCATTGCAGTGGACTTCATAAAATGCTCCCAGGAACATAGCTCCCTTACCTTGTCTGCTGAGCCCCCCCCCAAAACCCACTACCCCCAACTGCACACCACTACCATAGCCCTTACAGGTGAAGGGGGGCACCTAGATGTGGGTACAGTGGGTTTCTGGTGGGTTTTGGAGGGCTCACTGTTTCCTCCACAAACATAACAGGTAGGGGGGTATATGGGCCTGGGTCTGCCTGTTTGAAGTGCACTGCACCCACTAAAACTGCTCCAGGGACCTGTATACTGCTGTCATGGACCTGAGTATGACATTTGAGGCTGGCAAAAATATTTTGAAAAATATTTTTTGAAGGTGGGAGGGGGTTAGTGACCAATGGGGTAGTAACGGGAGGTCATCCCCGATTCTCTCCAGTGGTCATCTGGTCATTTCAGGCACTTTTTTGTGCCTTGGTCGTAAGAAAAACATGACCAGGTAAAGTCATCCAAGTGCTCGTCAGGGACGCCCCTTTTTTTCCATTATGGGTCGAGGATGTCCATGTGTTAGGCACGCCCATGTCCCGCCTTCACTACGCCTCCGATATGCCCTCCTTGAACTTTGGCCATCCCTGCGACGGAAAGCAGCTGGGGACGTCCAAAATCTGCATTCGATTATACTAATTTGGACGACCCTGGGAGAAGGACGCCCATCTTTCGAAAATGAGCCCAATAGTACACTAAGAGGCTTATTTTCAAAGCACTTAGCCTCCCAAAGTTCCATAGAAACCTATGGAACTTAGCCTCCCAAAGTGCTTTGAAAATATGCCTCTAATTGTGTGCAGTCCATGTGTGTGAGTGAGACTAACAAGTTACTTACTTCTTCCATTAAAGGCCTGGTTGAAGAGCCAAGCTTTCACCTGCTTCCTGAAGAAGAGATAGTCTTGTGTTAAGTGGAGCCTTTCATCCATGTTTATTACACCAGCTCTATGGCCGATATAAGTGCTCATTCCTAAGCTAGAAAAAGAAAGTAGGCACTTTCATTCCTCTATACAAAAGGCTCCTACCAGGTACCCTCTTGGTGCCTAATTATGGGTACCCAGTTACAGAATTACCCCCATCTTCCCGAGTCTATATACACCTAGAGATCCGCGTCGAAATCGGTGAGGATTCTAGAACAATGCAGGTAACTTAACAAGCTTAATAAGCTAATGAGCTCTGATAACAGCATTTAACAAGCAATAATAGCACTAATAGGCACCGATTAGAATTTAGGCACACAAGTTCGATGTGCGCTGAACTTCTGATGCTCGCAGGCAAAAAGGGGTGTGTTTATGGGCAAGGAACTAGGTGTTTCATGGGTGTTCTGAAATTTACACGCCTGGTTATAGAATATGGCCCAGTGTGCCTAAATCTATGTGCTGAGATTTACGCCATGTTCTTGTTGGTGTAAATGGATGCATATAGATTCAGGTGCTGAAATATCAACTAAGCATATTCTATATTTGGCACCTAAATCTAGACAACGATTATAGAATACACTTAGTTGGCACTGATTTCAGCGCCAATGTTTTAGGTGCCATACATAGAATCTCCCCCTATATGGGTTTGCTCGTCTTGAAATCTCTGAATTATTATTTGTTTAAAATATAGAATTTCAAATAATGTTACAAGAATTCCTCTTGACAAGAAAATGGATATGAATACTGAAACATTATGCAAAGTCAATAATCAAACATTAGGAAAAAGAAGAAAAAGCATTTACTTCACTGATTCAGTCCACAACTACAGGAGCTATTGTAGAAGGGAAAAAAGACATTTAAAAGAAATATGTGACTACATGTCATATGGGAAATTCCACAGGATAAAATTAACTGCTAAGTATAGAAGTAGAGCGCTACCGCAGAGTAGAAGTCTCAAGCAGAAATTTATCAGATAGGAAAAGTGATAACTGTGAAGACTCAAAAAATACATATTTTACATCTTTATATTTTATAATACACTTCATAGATATTTCAATAGAAAAATAGAGTCAAACTGGAGGACTCTTGGTTGGAGTAATAAGAACTGTTACCTTTTCTTTTGCATTACTTGTGTTACATCTAGAAAAATTAAAATATGAATTGTTAACACACAGAAAAGATCTTAATGGAGGAAAAATAATCTCATTTAATTTATCCCTATTAGCATCTATTGCTAATGTTAAAATCATAGTCAATGACACAGCTTGATGTTCAATAGATATTTCAAGGAAAGTTGTTAAACTTATATGCTGATCGGGTAAAGGTAGTTCCAAAGAATTCACCGAGACCCCAAAAGGAGAAACAGATTTAGATTTTAAAGGAACATAATAGGTTTAAGTTTTCAAAACAGATGGAACAGAGGTTTCTCAGGGGCCCTTTTACTAAGCTGCGTAGGCTTAGTAAAAGGGCCCAACGCATGCCAAATTGTAGTTACTGCCCAGTTACCAAGTGGCCTTACGGTAATTCAATTTTGACGCGCATCCGCTACGCATGTCTGAAAAATATATTTTTATTTTCTGGGGCAGGGCAGCTATGCACGGCAAGTGGCATTTGATATGCGCAGACCATTACCGCCCAGTTACCGCATGAGACCTTACCACTAGGTCAATGGCTTGCAGTAAGGTCTCAGACCCAAATGGATGCGCGGCAATTTTCATTTTGCCACACGTCCATTTTCTGCAAAAAAAAGGCACATTTTGTAGGTGCACTAAAAAATAATTCTGCATACGCCCAAAACACACGTCTACACTAGCGCAGGCCATTTTTCAGCGCACCTTAGTAAAAGGACCCCTTAGGTTTTCAAAATCTCCACAATGTACTTCCTAAACATTTCCTTGCATATATATTAGGCACTTTGGGAAAATTAATAAAACTAAGATTTTTCCTCTATGAAATGTTCTCCAAACTTTCAATTTTGTTATTAAGAGCTTGTGTATCTTTCATCAAAGCAGATCTTTGTTGAAAAGTAGAGTCTGCTTTTACTTCAAGTGAGTCAACACAGCTTTTTAAAGATTTTACATCTTGATCCTGAAAGTCCAACCTAGAAGTAAAAATCTGTGTTTGTGCAGTTAATGAAGAAAATTGCAGAGACAAGTTTATCTATGGCTGACCATACTGACTCCAAAGAGAAAGTAGTAGGTTGTTGGAGAGAAAAAGTTACAGCTTGAGACACTTTACTCATACCCTCTCTGCACTTCTCCAGACCCGGGGCCTACCAGAGTGTCCCATCAACAGGAAGATCATTACCATCCTCCAAGCCGGCCACGACCGTTAAACCAGTGAAAGCCAAAACCCTCTCTGCCAAAGATACCAGATCAACAGAAATCATTGCTCTACCAAGAGATAGTTTCATAGGAGGATGCCCTTTGCCCAGGCACAGATTAAAAGGAAAATGTCTCTGTAGCAAGCTCCTCAACAGCATGCCTTCAGACGTTCCAGGGTTTGGCAACAAGCTCTGAACGCAACGATCCATAGGACCTAACATCAAGGCTACAACCAGCACTGAGGTACTGGGTCAACTGCTTCCCTTTCTCTTCTTGCTCATTAAAGTAGGTGAGATTAATGTTGAGGAAAGATTGTATAGAGCTCAACGATCAGAGCGTGGTGTCAGCCATGTTGTTCCTCCCCTTCTACCCATGAAATATTAACGTGTAGCACCTGGAGAGCGTGTGTGCTGTGTTTTGAGCCCTAATAGTTGTGCCTAATAGGGATGTACAGCCCAAACATTTTTGATTTCTTTCATTACCTGTGTCATTTGTAAGAATTTTCATTTTGTTCATTTTTAAAATGTATTTTTTTGTGGGAGTAATATTATTAGTAGTATACACTCTTTCAGAAAGAGTACACCCTTTTTCATTATGAGAGTAATATTGGTTTTAGTTTGCCCTCTTTTGGAAGAATGCACATTATTTCCAAAACAGAGTCCAGTCTGATAGTGCTTGCATGCATGCACCATTGCAATACTTTACACACTATCACAATAGAGAGTCTCTCTTTTGGAAAGAGTACACACTTTTCTGAAAGAGGGTGCACTGTTCACGAATAATGTGCACTTTTTCAGAAGACTGAGTGCTATTAATGTTAGACACAACACAAAAATTCAAGGGGGGTGGGGGTGGTTCCCGTTATTTCAGGAGGAGAATGACATGAAATGATATAGAAAATGTTCTGGCCGATATTCAAACTGATTTAGCTGACTACTGACCAGTTAAATTGCTTAGCTGGGGCAAACAGCTAATTTTCAGTGGCACTTACCGGCTAAGGGGTCCTTTTACCAAGCTGCGGTTAAAAGGGTCCCTGCACTAGTGGCGGGGGCCTTTTTTGCCACGTGTTGCAGCCATTTTTACTGCAGTGAGTAAAAACGTCAAAAAATGGCATTATACGCTAGTGTCAATTTTGCTCCACATCATTAAAAAAAATAACTTGTGGCACGGTCAGGCAAAATGCTCTTGAAACCTTGTAACAATAGCGGTGAAGTACCATAAAGAGCTAAAGTGATTATCACAATCCTACTTATCCTTACAGATTTAGTCCAAACAGCAAAGGATTCTGTAATCTTTGGATTCAAGTTTCCTTTTTATCAACTTTGGCTTGACAAGCTTGTTGACCCCTCAGGCAGGCTCACATGCCAAAACACGGCAGTGTTGGGTCCTACTATATGATTGCTACAATAAAGGTCTTTGAATATCGGATATCCTCTTGGTATTTGCCTCACTCTTTTGTCTGGTGTTTACTTTTCAATGAGGATTCTGTTTCTTTCCTCCTCCTTTTTTTCTCATATAGGAAAATAAGAACCATAATAACCATACTAGGTTCAGACTGATGGTCCAACTTAGCCCAATATCCTGCTTCCAGCAGAGGCCAATTCAGGTCACAAGTACTTGATGGAATCCCAAGGAGTAGCAAGATTCTATGTTACCAACAGGAATAAGTAGTGGCTTACACCCTTGCCTACCTTAATAGCAGATTATAGACTTTTCATCCAGGAACTTGTCCATACCTTTTTAAAACCCAGATATGCTAACTGCGATTACTACATCCTCTGGCAACAAGTTCCACAGCTTAATTATTCATTGAAGGGTCCTTTTACCAAGCTGCAGGAAAAAGGGCCCTGCTCTAGCACCAGGGGCCATTTTTCCCACGTGCCAGGACCCTTTTTAACCGCTGCAGGTAAAAAGACCTCAGGCACACATGGCCATGCAGTAAGAGAACTCACCACTGAGGTGGCGCTAATCCAGCATTAACTGGGCAGTGTGCAGTGATGCCCAATTACCACAGGGTTACCGCAGCGCAATACATTACCAGGGGTTTTCTTTTTCCCCGGAAATGGCGCAAACTCAGGACGGGACTACCACCGGCGGTAGTCCCGGAAGACTGAGTGGTAAACCCGCGTTGGACTTACTGCTGCTCTGTAAAAGGGCCCCTGAGTGAAAAGTTATTTCTCTTATTCGTTCCAAAAGTATTACCATGTAACATCCTTGAGTAACTCCTAGTCTTTGTAGTTTTTGAAAGAGTTAAAAATTGATTCACTTCCCTTTCTACACTACTCAGTATTTTGTAGACTTCTATCGTATCCCCCCTCAGCTATCTCTTTTCCAAGCTTGAAGAGTCCTAACCTCTTAAGCCTTTCTACTACTACTACTAATACTATTTAGCATTTCTATAGCGCTACAAGGCGTACGCAGCACTGCACAAACATAGAAGAAAGACAGTCCCTGCTCAAAGAGCTTACAATCTAATAGACAAAAAATAAATAAAGTAAGCAAATCAAATCAATTAATGGGACGGGAAGGAAGAGAGGAGGGTAGGTGGAGGCGAGTGGTTACAAGTGGTTACGAGTCAAAAGCAATGTTAAAGAGGTGGGCTTTCAGTCTAGATTTAAAGGTGGCCAAGGATGGGGCAAGACGTAGGGGCTCAGGAAGTTTATTCCAGGCGTAGGGTGCAGCGAGACAGAAGGCGCGAAGTCTGGAGTTGGCAGTAGTGGAGAAGGGAACAGATAAGAAGGAGTTCCATCCCCTTAATTATTCTGGGCACCCTTTGAACATTTTCTAATTCTGCTATATCTTTTTTGAGATATGATGACTAGAATCGTACACAATACTCAAGGTGAGGTTGTACCATAATATGATACAGAGACATTATATTATTCATAGTCTTTTTTCTATCCCTTTCTTAATAATTCTTGCATTCTGTTTTATACCTTCCTCCTCCTACTAAGATTTATCATTTCTATAGTGAGCGTAGACATAGACAGCACCTGTGGTAATGCTAGATCATAGCATCACTAATTGACCCTAGGCTAATTGCAGCAACACAGGGTCATGTAATGCTCATGTCTGTGCTTCAAGTCTCTTCATCCTATGACATTGTCACTTATGGAATCCCAGGCTCTGAATAGACCCCAAACTGAAAAGAAGAGGCAGCTTGACCTTTGTCTTTTCCTGGGGGTTGGAATGGCAATGTCCAAGCTAGCTGGATCCACAAAGACCTACATCGCTCACAACTTGCCTTCACAATTAGCTCAAAATGTATTTTGTTTGTAATGTCCGGTCTGGTGGAGAAGTGATAATGGTATTGCAGAGCCAACAGATCAACAGCTGCCAGACATCAGTGGCCTCCTACTCATAGCCCAGAAAGCCCTGATATCAGTGTCTACTAGCTTGTATGTTCCAAGAACAGTTCGCCCAGATATTCCCTCCATCCTCTCCCTATCTGTAGATTTCTTACTGGCACAAAAATACTATTTGCACTGCTCCCAAAACAATGAGGGGAGAGATGAAAGGAGGAGGGCTCAAAAGAAAGAAAACCTGAAGCCAGTGCAGGTATCATATTAGATTCTAAACTATCATATGAATGACAAATTAATGCACTTAGAGGCCATTTTACTAAGCAGTGGTAAGCCCACCATGGGCTTACCATACTCCAATCAGGAACTAAAGCCGGGCTTCTGCAGGAGTGTTGGAGCCCTTACCGCCATCTCAACGGGTGGCGGTAAGGGTCCCTCTCCAAAATGGCCACGCAGTAAGTGTTTCAATTACCACACGGCCATTTCTTTTCCTCAAAAAAAGACAGCCTTTTACCTGCTGTGGTAAATAGGGGCCTCAGGATGTGTCAAAAACACACACTGATGCTAGTGCAGGCCCCCTTTTACCACAACTCAGTAAAAGGGCTCCTTAGTAAAAAAAAAAAATTATATTTTTGGATTAGATAATTAAGGAGAAAGGGAAATGGGACTTGAAATACTTCCTTCCTGTGGTTTTTGCAACTACATTCAAAGTGGTTTACATAGTATATACAGGTACTTATTTGTACCTGGGGCAATGAAGGGTTAGGTGGCTTGCCCAGGGTGACAGGGAGCTGCAGTGGGAATTGAGCCCAGTTCCCCAGCATCAAAGTCCACTGCACTAACCACTAGGCTACTCCTCAACTCCCAGTGATTAGGTCCTTGTTATCTCAAAGTACCTTTAGAATTATAGTGCAAGTAATGCTACTTCTTCAACTAGACTCCTGTAATTCTGCTTATAATCATGTTTCAGTTGGGTTCCAAAAACATCTGCAGTTTTTGCAAAATATGGTGGTGAGATTGATTTTTGGTCTAAATAAATTTGATAGAGTTTCCCCTGCTTTAAGAGACCTTCATTAGTTAACTATTCAAAAATGTATTCAGATTAAAATTATTAGTTTGATCCATAAGTCCTTATCCCCCAGATTCTATATAGTGCGCCTAGAGATCAGTGCCGAAATCAGCGCGGATTCTATAACAATGCACGTAATTTAACAAGCTTGACAAGCTAATGAGCGCTGACAACAGCACTTAACAATCAATAATGAGCACTAATAGGCACTGATTAGAATTTAGGTGCACAATTCACTAATCGTATTCTGTAACGATGTGTGCTGAACTTCTAACGCATGTAGTCAAAAAGGGGCGTGGTTATAGGCGGGAAAATGGGCATTTCATGGGCATTCCAAAATTTACATGCCTGGTTATAGAATATGGCCCAGTGTGCCTAAATCTACATGTGGGATTTATACTACATTTTCATTGGTGTAAATGGATTCGCGTTGATTTAGGCGCTGAAATATCAACTAACCCCCCTGTTTACTAAAGCTTAGCTCGAATTATCTACAGCAGTGCCCATTTTATTCCTATGGGCCTTGTTGCAGATAACTTGAGCTAAGCTTTAGTAAACAACCCCCTAAGTGTATTCTATAATCGGCGCCTAATCTAGGCACTGATTATAGACTATGCTTAATCTGTGCCGATTTTTTAGGTGCCATATATAGAATCTCCCCCTATATGGATTAAATTCTGAGGGAGTTGGAGAAATATTGATGGTATCATCTCAAGACCATAACCTTTGTTTTTCTAGGACTTAATGTTTAGGTTTTCTCTTACTTTAAAAATGTACGTTGGAAATACATCCAAGACAGTTTATTTTCAGTTCAAGGAGCTAGGGTTTGGAATTCATTACCTATAGCTAATAAACAAGTGTTACCACTTTTTCATTTTTGGAAACTTTTAAAGACTTACATGTATGAGTATTAATAATCTTCTGAAGTCTGGTCTTAAGGAGTATTAAGTGAAGTATATCCAGTATAGTAATTGTTGGTTTCTAATTTGTAATTCTCTCTTCGTGAGAAGAGTTTTATCTTGAATGTATAAACCACCGAGGTCCGTTATGGATCAATGAACGGTATATAAGACATAAATAGCATAGCATAGCTGTGTCCTGCAGTGAAACTGGGACATATAATAGCTTATAAGACATTTTTTACATAGTTGAAGAGAAATATACATAGTTTTAGCATTCTGAATAATTCAAGTTGTAGCACATTCTAGCTGTGTTCTCTCTGATTTGAATCAAGCACTTTTGTGTACCTGTTTATTCTTGATTTGTTTATTGAAAATGAAATGGAAAGAAAATGATGAATTATCCATGCCGGAAAGTTAAATACCACCTCAAAGTAATCAGACATAGACTGTGCATTATGTACCAACCAGCTATGAAAATAAATCATTCAGAACCAAGAACATTTTAAAGATGGATTTTAATATTCATGTATCACACATGAGTGGCATGAATAAGCAATATAATTAAATTCTTTACTCACCCTGACCATTGGTCAGGGTAGCAAGGTTGGCACGGCAAAGTATGAAAGTAATTATACCCTGAACAGCATAAAAGATTACACACTGACTGCCCCTTAACTTTTATAAAAAATAATAATAATAATAACTCCTGTCCAGTAGAGAAGAAAAGATTTTTTTTAGAACAGATAGAACATCTTATCATCATCATAATCCAGTGTTTTCCTTGATACAATGGTTGGCAACTGTGGAGTGCCAGTAACAAATTCCAAATAAAAACATTTATACATACCTCTTACGGTAAATATTTATAGCAACTGATTCAACAAGCACAGTCCCAACTGGAATATTAATCAAAGGGTACCTTACCTTATTGACAGATCCTCCCACATCAGTTTAAAAAAAAACTAAATAAAAAAGAAGATTGTCCCTATGTTCTTTCTAGGTAAAGTGCCCTAGGGAGCAGTGAGTTAGTAGAAGGTAAGGCTGACTACAGGAATGTTACTCTCTCAGACATTTGATTCTTTGGCTTCTGAAAAGATTTGACCGGTTAGCCATGCCAATTCTCCCTGGTTGAGTCAACAATTATTGGGATGAAGTATGAGAAAGATTTTGGTTGAAGAGAACATTAAATTAACATAGGGGGTCTTTTACTAAAGCTTAGCTCGAGTTATCTGCAGCAAGGCCCATTTTATTCCTATGGGCCCTGCTGCAGATTACTTCAGCTAAGCTTTAATAAAAGACCCCCATAGTGACATAATAAATGACGGCAGATAAAGACCAGCATGGTCCATCCAGTCTGCCCAGAAAGGTGGTCAGGGTTGCATCTGTTACTCTTTGCTAGTTCCCACCACCACCACCACCACCACCACATACACATACACTCTCTCTATTTCTCTTTTTTAAAATATGTGTGAGTCATTTATGTTTTACTTTGAGTGGAAATACTCTATAGCAGTGTTCTTCAATACAAGGTCTGGAGGCCAATGACAGCCCGTGGAGACACTCACTGGGTTTTTGTTTTTTCTTTTCACTAATCTCTGCCCCCTTCCCAAGCTCATGACAGAAAGCAGAATTGGGAAAGGCTGTATACTTGAATGACAAGACATTGCTGAATAGAAAAGAATGCATTTGGAAATGCCCACCTCCTTGGAGATGATGAAAAGGTTAAAAGTAGGCTTGAAGGGATGGATGCTATTGTCACTTGCTACTAAACAGAGTTGCGGCCCCACATGGGAAGATATTTTGAGGCTCTCCTTCAGCTCATTTGGATTCAAATTGGCTCCGACTTAAAAATTAGGAAAGTCCACTGTTCCATATTTTTATTCCATTCTCTTCCCATATAGCGATCCTCTGAGTTAGATGAGTTTGTCCAGTAACAATTGTCTTGATCCCTGTTATTATGGTTTCTAATTTCAATAAGGAAGCCTCTGTGGGGGCCAAAAGAAGCTTGAACTGGCCTTGACTGTTGAGCATGAGCTTCCCTGCCTTCAGAAGGTGCTGTGTTTCTATCCTTAATTTCCAGTGTTGTGTAGTAACTAAGTAAATATAACTAGTTTCTGTACTTAAGCAAAAGGTTTGTTACTTTCACTTGTGAAGAAGTACAGGATAGCATGTTACTTTTACTAAAGTAATAATTTTGCCAATTTTTACTACTTTTACTCAGTTACATCTGATGTTTGCAGGTAAAAAGTAAAAGCAGAAGGGATATGTAAATGATGATTCCTCAGTAAACCAAATGAAAGCAAAACTGGGAACAAGATTTTGCTATTGCAAACATCATCACGCAAATCTCATCTTAAATTTTGCTGTTTAGTGAATATAACCTATAAGCACAGTGGAGTTGCCTGTGTTTGTTGAACTGGTTGGTGGTCTCCAGCAAACAGAACAGAGATGAACTGGATCACTTTAAAGTGGAGATGAAACTGAAGCTGGTAGCCATTCTTGGTGAACAGACATATATCTCTACCACAACAGACTGCACATCATCCCATGGGAACAGCACCCACACTGGAAAATTAGATGCAAAATAGTGATAAGAAGATAAAAATAGATTTTGAAAATTCACTTGCCAGAGAGACAAAAACTCTTAGCTAAAATCTTTTTCAGGTATATTCAAATCAAGAAACCTTGGAGGGAATCAGTTGGACTATTAGATGATCATGGGTCAAATAGGGCACTCAGAGAGGAGAAGACCCTAGTAGAGAGACTAGAGGGCATGTTTACTAAAGCAGCACTAAACAGCTAGCATGGGTGTTAACATGAAGTGGCCATTCTCAATAAGTACATAAATAATGCCACACTGGGAAAAGACCAAGGGTCCATCGAGCCCAGCATTCTGTCCATGACAGCGGCCAATCCAGGCCAAGGGCACCTGGTAAGCTTCCCAAACGTACAAACATTCTATACATGTTATTCCTGGAATTGTGGATTTTTCCCATCCATTTAGTACTGGTTTATGGACTTGTCCTTTAGGAAACCGTCTAACCCCTTTTTCAACTCTGCTAAGCTAACCGCCTTCACCGGCAATGAATTCCAGAGTTTAATTATGCGTTGGGTGAAGAAAAATTTTCTCCGATTTGTTTTAAATTTACTACACTTTGATCTTGAAAGATTAATAGGGCAAATTGATAAACTAAAGAGCAACAAATCACCTAGACGAAATAGTATAACCACAGATAGCTGAAAGAACTCAGAAATGAAATTGCAGATCTACTGTAAAATTAGTAACCTGTTACATATTATTAAAATAATCTACAGGTTTCGCACACATCCGGAAAGGCTGTACCGAATCAAACTGCAAGTGAAGATTCGAAGGAGCGGCACCCTCAGGAAATGACTGCGAAGCCTGAAGAGATCTTGGGACTAGCCGAGGGAGCCCAGCGGACGCTAGAAACATCTACGGGGGGAACTATGGAGGCATTGCCTGTAACAACAACGCCAGAAGAAATTTCTGCTTGCATATCGGCGATACAACCCCTAGTAAAGCCCGCAGTAGTGTCGCTGGAATCAATTTGGACAGCATTGGAATCCCTCCACAAGGTCTGTACCTCGTTTATAACATTATTCTTGAATAATGCTTCACAGATAAACTCTATCAAAGGACAAATGGAGGGGATAATATCAAAGCAAACTAACTTAGAGACGCAAATTGGGGAAATATTGCAACAACAGACCCACATGTTGGGAGACTGTGTTTCTCTTCAAAGGAAAATAGAAAATATGGAAAATTTGTCAAAAAATTTGAATCTACGATTGCTAAATTTTCCTAAGTCTCAGTTTGTTGCTCCGAAGGATATGTTTGCTAAATTTCTTAAAGAGATATATAACTATTCAGATCAATCAATCCCCCCTCTTCAAACAATGTATTATTTGGAAATGAAATCCTCCCTTTCTACTTCTAAACAGGACATTTCTCCTGAAAAGTTGGATTTGTCGGACTTTTTAGAGCGGTCTGTCGTCAATACAGAGACTAGAGCAACTCTAATTGTATCATTTGTCTTTTTGCAAGATAAGGAGTCTTTATTGAGACTTTATTTTAAAAAGATCCATCCTGACTTTAAAGGCGGCAAGGTCTCTATGTTCCCAGACATAGCTCGATGGACTCAACAAAGGCGGAAAAAGTTCCTGCTTATGAAACAAGAATCCTTAAATGCTGGGGCAGTTTTTCAGTTATGATTTCCTTGTAAATGTTTTTTGATATTCAAGGATACAAAATACGTATTCTTTGATCCTGAACAATTGAGGTCATTACTTGATAAGAGGAAGGAACAATGTTAATTCCATATTGGTTTTGGGTTTTGTAGTTTAGGAGTGCCACTGCTTGATATTCCTATGTTTTGTATAATTATAGTATAGCAAGAGGCCCTCACTGGATGCCCACCGGAAGGGTGGAAGGCCAGATTTTAGGACTCAGGCTGTAAAAATACCAGCTAGGTAATGTTAATATGTGTCCCAGTTTGAGACCCATCCACTGGAATAGTGATGGGTCAATCTACATAGCTTAAACTGCTGAGAAACACTGACTAGGCCTGAAAAACTTATGACGGCCTTGTTGCTGAGCCCCTGCAGTAGCAGGGCTGCTTGGTAAGCCTTATTAGAATTTAGTGTGACATTCAAAAGCAGTACAAAAGCCAAAAACAAAGAATTAATGGCTAAAATCCTAAAAAGTTTAGTTCACAAAATGGAGTCTGATACAGTTTGATACAGTTAAGATGGCACCCAGAGTCACAAGATATGGAACTGATCTCTTCATATTAGAAGAGATGTTTGCACAATTAGGAACAACAGTCCATATTAGGAGCTGACCATATTAGGAGTTGTTTATAACAAAGGAAAAAGATTAAGAAACAGGTGGACACCTGACCTGTGGTTAAGTATGAATCATAGATGAAAAAAGTCCCTCTCCATTGACTTGTATGGGGACCAAATACTATATAAGTAATGCAAATCTGGGTTGAATTCGGAGTCTTTCCCCAACGAATCTCAGAGGGCGAAGCTCTGGCCGGTTGGACCCAGAATCTGACTGATGTATGTACCAACTTGAAGTCCTGATTGGTGAGAATAAAAGACTATTTCTATCTCAATATTCTCTAGTCTCTGTGTTAATTTCTCTGTTTCATTTCACACCTTATATCACATAAATAGACTATCTTTTAAACTCTAGTACATCATGTGGGAGAATAGATGCCCTAGGATGTCCTTGGAAATTAGGAGCCAGAAAACAGAGGTCATATTTAGGAGACTTATTATGAGCCTTCTGAAACCCTCTCTCCACCTCCGTGGGCAAGGGTCCTGCGGGGGTCTAGAGAAGGGTAATTTAAAACAGTTTCTAATTAGTAATACCAACTTCCGATGGTTTTGTTTAATCTTGAATCCTATTTTTGAGGACTGTTCTAACCAAATTAAGACTATATTTGATTATTCACTATATCCTTAAGAGCAAATGGTTTGTATTTGGTGTATCTTTTCAAAGAAGTATATTCTTTGTATAACCATTAAAAATAATAAATAAAATTAAAAAAAAATAATCTACAGTACCTGAAGATTGGAGGGTAGCCAATGTAATGACAATTTTAGAGTTCCAGGGGTGATCCTGAGAAATGTGCAAATGGTAGAAACTATTATAAAGAAAAACATTACTGAACAAATTGATAGACATGGTTTAATGGGACAAAGTGAATATAGATTTAGCCAAGGGAAGTCTTGCCTCATCAATCTGCTATGTATTTTGAAGACAAGAATAAAAAGATGGATAAAGGTCAGTTAGCCATTGATTTAGTGGTAAGGTCTCATCTGTTAACTGGGTGGTAAGGGTCAACGCGCGTCAAATGCCTTTTACCACCCAGTAGCGCCTTTCGCCAGAAAATACAAATTATTTTCTGATGCATGCCAAAAATGAAATTACCACTCGGTACACATGGTAGCCGGGTGGAAACTCGGAATTAGCGCGTGTTGGGAGTGCATAGGCCCAAACGCGGCTTAGTAAAAGGACCCCTTAGTCATTATTGAAACAGATCTAGCCAAAAAGTAATTAAACTCTGGAATTCGTTGCCAGAGAACGTGGTAAAGGTGCTTAGCTTAGCGGAGTTTTAAAAAGGTTTGGACGGCTTCCTAAAGGAAAAGTCCATAGACCATTATTAAATGGACTTGGGGAAAATCCACTATTTCTGAGATAAGCAGTATAAAATGTTTTGTACATTTTGGGGATCTTGCCAGGTATTTGTGACCTGGATTGGCCACTGTTGGAAACAGGATGCTGGGCTCGATGGACCTTTGGTCTTTCCTAGTATGGCAATACTTATGTATTTATGCCTTTGATGTTTTTACAATGTTCTATTATTGCAGAAATACATCCAAATGAAAAGCCCACCCTATTCCCACCCAAACCACGCCTCCAACATGCCCCCATTAGATTTAGAACTGCATAGAAAAATGTCTTAAAATGAGTTTAAAAATAGCAATGTAGATGGTTGTTTTTTTTTAAAGTCTGCCATTTTTTGGACATTTTTCTATTTCGAAAAGTAACTCCATAGTATATCTGGTTTTGTTTTTTTCAAAAGTATTCAATAAAGTACCTCATGAAAAACTCCTGAGGAAAATAAAAAGCTATCAGTTAGGAAGCAATGTCCTTTTGTAGAACAGCAACTGGTTAAATTTAAAAAAAAAAAAAAGGAGAGTAGAGTTAAATGGCCAATTTTCTCAATGCAGGAAAGTAAATAGTGGAGAACTGAAGGGATCTTTACTGGGACCAGTGCTTTTTAACATATTTATAAATGATTTGGAAATCGGAGCAATGAGTTAGATGATCAATGCCTATCCAGCTTATAATCGAAAGTGATCGCCGGCCATCTTCCGACACAAATCGGGAGATGGCCGGCGATTTCTTAAAAGCGGCGAAATCGGTATAATTGAAAGCGGCATTTTTTACAGCATCGCTGCTTTCCTGTCGCTTCGCCGGCAAAAGTTCAAGGGGCGTGTCGGTAGATTAGCGAAGGCAGGACATGGGCGGGCATGGGCGTGGCTACCAGATGGCCGGCTTTCGCCGATAATGGAAAAAAAAAAGCGGTGTTAAGCAGTATTTCGCCGGGTTTACTTGGTCCTTTTATTTTCACGACCAAGCCTCAAAAAGGTGCCCCAACTGACCAGATGACCATTGGATGGAATGGGGGATGACCTCCCCATACTCCCCCAGTGGTCACCAACCCCCTTTCATACTAAAAAAATAAAACTAAAAACCTTTTTTGCCAGCCTGTATGCCAGCCTCAAATGCCGTACCCACCTCCATGACAGCAGAATGTGTTGTATCCTCCGACAGCCTTTCCCTGGTTGCGATGTGGCTCTCGGGTGAGTGTGACACCTTTTCTGTTAGGTGCCCTGCAGAGTCACATTAGCAATGCATTGTGGTGGGTGAAGGGTACTGGGCTCTACTCCCATGGTGCTTTTCCCCCCTGCTAACTGGGTCAGAGTGTGTCCTGTTTTGTTTCCTGTTGTAGTCCATGCGGTAGTGGCCATTTTTGTAAGCCAGTTTTAGTTCCCTTTCCTGTGTTACCCACGTTAGAGAACGTAGTTCTTACCTTGAATGGTGCTGAAAGAGGGCATTGTACACCATTGTGCCAGCTCTGACCTACTGCTAATCTTAGTACCAGGGGAATCTTTGCCAGTGGGGCACAACCTCTGATCTGCAGTTAACTGTGAGTAAACGTGGTTATTTCAAGAAAGGACTTTTTCAGAGAGATTAGTCTTCAGGTGTGAACTGGTGTGCCAAAGTTATACAGCAGCAATAAATCCTAGAGGCTATATGCAGGTCCCTGGAGCAATTTTAGTGGGTGCAGTACATTTGTGGGTAGTGGGGGGCTCAGCTCCCAAAGTAAGGGAGCTATGCATGTGGGAGCTTTTATGAAGTTCACTGCAGTGACCCCTAGGGTGGCTGGTTGGTGTCCTGGCATGTCAGGGGGGCCAGTGCACTAAAAATGCTGGCTCCTCCCACGGCCAAATGCCTTGAATTTGGCTGGGGTTTGAGATGGCCGACATAGCTTTCCATTATTGCTGAAAAACAAACCCGGCCATCTGAAACCCGGTGAACTCCATGGCATTTGGCCGGGCTAAACCATATTATCGACAAAAAAGATGGCCGGCCATCTTTATCGATAATACGGTTCCGGCCAGCTGTAGCGCCGCCGCCAACATAGATCGCCGGTGATCTATTTGGCCTGCGACATTCGATTATGCCCCTCTATGTTTACTAAGGGGTGCTATAGGCACGTTAGTGTGGTCAACACGCTTTCATGGTTAACGTGTGTTAAATGCTAACGTGCCCATAGAAATGTATAGGCACGATAGCATTTAACGCGCCTTAACTTTAAAGGTGCTTTAAAAACACTAATGCACCTTAGTAAACATACCCCCAAATATGCAGATGATACCAAATTATTCAAAGTTATTAAAGCACAGGCGGATTGTGAAAAATTGTGGGAGGTCTGTGCAAGACAGAGACTGGGCATCTAAATGGTAGATGCAATTCAATGAGGACAAGTCTAAAGTGATAAGACATAGGAATCCAAATTATAGCTACACGATACTAGGTTCCACATTAGAGGGTATAAATCAGGATCTAGGCATCATCATGGACAATGCATTGAAATATTCTGTTCAGTGTTTAGTAGCCAGAAAAGCAAACAGAATGTTATGAATTATTAGGAAAGGAATAGAGAATAACCTCTGTATCTCTCCATGCTGCAAGTATATCTTTGTATTCTAATTCTAATTACCGCCCGGGGCGCATGCATAGATGGTCGGTAGCCCAACTGTTTGGGGAGGCTAAAGGGGGCGGAGCTTACCTCCAAACACTCCGTGGCAGCGACGTCAATGAAGAAAAAGACTACAGGCTCGCCGCCAGCTTCTCCCTTCTCTCTGCACACAGTGTCCCGCTCTCGCGGAAACAGGAAATGCATCACCGCAGAAGGCGGGACACTGTGTGCAGAGAGAAGGGAGAAGCTGGTGGCGAGCCTGTAGTCTTTTTCTTCATTGACGTCGCTGCCACGGAAATAAAAGATCAATATGCGCGGGGCGGGAGGGTGGGCTGCATCACAAGCGGAAGTCGATGATTGGGCTGGGGAGGCTTAGCCTCCCCAAGCCTCTTATACGGGGCGCCTATGGGCGCATGGTAGCTGGGTGGTGTTCTAATTTCACGCATGTTGTATGTGCATAGGCGCCTACGCGATTTAGTAAAAAGGCCCCTCAAAGCAAAATAGAAGAAAATATATTTTTTTCACTCAACATGTTGCTGGAGGATATGGTAAAGGCATTAGTATAGTTCAGTTTGAAAAAGGTTTAGCCACATTACTGGAAAAAAAGCCAATGGTCTATTATTAATGTAGATATCACAAAAAAGGATTTGAGAGAGTATCACTATGGTATAACCTCAAATGTTTCTCTCATATGTTGGCACCAAAGTATTTTTATATGTATGTATGACTATGGTTCTGTGAAGTGAATTGTAGAATATCTTAGCTGTAAAGTTCAATGTTTCCTTTTGAAGAAAAGGGGAAAAAAAGCCTCAGCAGAAAGTCCAACCAACCACCCGAAAACAATGTTGAAAAACAACGTGGGTGGAAAGAAATCAACAGGCTGTTTAATATCCTTTTAAAAAAACAACAACAAAATATGTACCCATTCCCCCCTCCCCTGCCCCCAGCTACAAAATTAAAGGTTTGACAACTGTCTTGCAAGAAAAAAAATTACCCATCCCCCCAGCCACTCCCCCAGTAACAAAATTAAACGGACAACTCTCTTTAAATCAAAACTACAATTATCACTTCCCCCCTTCCCCCACCCAAAACAATGTCCTCTATGAGGACTCATTCTGACAGAACAGAGCCAATACCCAAGTTGATATCTGGTGGTAGCATCTGCTATAGGCCACATGTGAGGTGGAGGATCCAGAGGAAAGACAATGGCCACTGGGGAGGGAGGCAAGTGCCAAGGATGTCCCTCACTTTAGGCTCCTCATCCCCACCCAGCCCTTTCACAACTGGTGGATGGCTGGTTGTGGGAGGGTCTCCAATAAAGAACTTTATTTGTCCCAGTCTTGAAGGCCTAGTGTTGCTTTTTTTGTTTGTGGCTGTGGGAGGGCCCAGGGGTGGAGGCCTGGCTGCTGGAGGCTCTGGTGATGGAGGGCCGAGCGGGGGGAGGCTGGCTGGGAGGGATGGAGGAAGGGCTGGTGGTGTGGCTGATGTGAGGAGCTGGGGCAGAAAGGTGGCAAGGATTATCTGTATGCCCTCCAGGGCACGTTGCATGCTCACTTGGCTGTTACACAGGAAGGTGAGGCAGGAGAGACATTCCTCCTAGAATGTCCTCCTGGCTCTCACCTCCCCAATGAGGTCATCCAGATGCTGATTGAGCTCCGTGTCCTCTTCCCTGAGCAGGCCTTGCTCCTGGTGGATGTTATGAGCAGTGCCTGCTCAGGGTGGCCTGGATCTATTGCAAGGCTCTCTGCCTCCCCCAGCTGCTTCTCCTCCTCCTCCTCCTCCATGGGACCTGGGAGATCCTGCCCCCCCCCCAGCTCTTCCTCTACCTCAATGCCTTCAGCCCCCTCCACTTCCTCTTCCAGCTCTGGTGGTGGTGGTGGTGGTGGTACTGTTGCTGCTGCTGCTGCTGCTGCTGCTGGCACTGGGCCTTCCTCCTCCTTGGGAGCTTGGCCTTGGGCAACTTGACCATGTGCATAAAGAGATAGAGAAAGTACCTGCATATAAAAAATGTAAACTGCTTTGTTTGTACCACAGGAAGGCGGTATATAAATCCATGACCCTTTACCCATTATAGGTGTTTAGGTAGTGGACTACTGAATGGATATTATTTGATACGCCATTCTTTCTATGTTTCTGTTGCCTTTATTTTTGATGTTTTAATTTTATTATACATTGCCTGCAGTAGTTTGATAGGCAATTAAGACATCCAAACAAAATAAATAAAATACTGTATGTAGAGGTGCTATAACATTTTGGTCTACCATATTATCTTACTGCAGAAAGGAGGTTGAAAAGAATGGAGAAACAAAAGAAGTAAAGATTAAGAAGAAAGGTGAAATACCTAGGACTAGAAAATAATAAAGATAAATGTGTTTGTAAAGTGTAACTACCTGTCCTAGCAGTATAGCTTCTAATAATCTGCATGCATTAACACCAAGTGAGATGGATGTGCTGCCTTTTGACTGGTGTAAGGGTTGTATCCAATATGCATTCTGTGGTATGAGGTTTCACCTCATCGATAAATCTTTCTTCAGCACTGTGATTGATATCTGCACTCGAGAAGGTATATTTTTTCTACCATGGTAGCAGTTTACTATTTGTAAAGCATTAGTCCTCATTTGAGGCAAGAGATGGGACTTAATGAGGAGATGGTGTACCTGAACAGAGCAACAGTAGGAAAGAAGAGCCTTCCATATTGGAATTGATGGGCTGAAAAAAGTAGTATGTGAGAAGACTGAAGAAAAGTCTATCAAAGCACTTTAGAAATAAGTTCTAAATGTATACCTTTTCAATCAATTTATAACTTATTGTTACTATAACCAAAGACAAGTCAAGATTATTCTGCTTAATCTCATTGCTGGTGTAGTGTTTTGCCTATCTGAAGTCCACAAATCGTGACAAACGTCATTTCTTACATAAGCACACAACTATGGAATGATCTGCCGACCACCTTGAGAACAACACACGACCTGATGATCTTCTGGAAGTTACTGAAGACTCACTTGTTCAAAGAAAATGTACAAGAAAGATCCCCCATAAGAAACTGACATCTAAAATTCACCTGTTACA
This sequence comes from Microcaecilia unicolor, assembly GCF_901765095.1. Taxonomy (NCBI): domain Eukaryota; kingdom Metazoa; phylum Chordata; class Amphibia; order Gymnophiona; family Siphonopidae; genus Microcaecilia; species Microcaecilia unicolor. The sequence continues at coordinate 269,369,251 of NC_044033.1, read as the reverse complement.
ATTATAATGTACCTTTTCTAATTTGTTTATTTTAATTTTCACCCTAATTACCAAACATTATATCTTGTCCTGATATCATTATGTTATGGTTTATCTATTTACCCACTTCTTACTATACATAATTTTCTTATGCACTTTAACAGCAATAATGGGAGTGGCCTAGTGGTTAGGGTGGTGGACTTTGGTCCTGAAGAACTGAGTTCAATTCCCACTTCAGGCACAGGCAGCTCCTTGTGACTCTGGGCAAGTCACCTAACCCTCCATTGCCACATTGAGCCTGCCATGAGTGGGAAAGTGCAGGGTACAAATGTAACTAAAAAAAATAAATAATGTTGAAATTCTTACTCCATTAATATGGTTGCCATGATTTTTATGCACCTTATTTGCTATCTATATTCTGATTTTCTTATTCCATCAATGTGATTGTTGTTGTATAATATTGTAAGCCACATTGAGCCTGCAAATAGGTGGGAAAATGTGGGATATAAATGCAGCAAAATAAATAAATAAATAAATATCCTGATATTATATCGTCTATCCAATAACAACATGATTTGGACTCACAACTCAACAAAAAAACAATTTGACATTCAAAAATGCTGAGGTTTCTGCACCCTAGATAAGGGGGAAGAAAGAAGAGTTGTCAGTTTCCAAGGCAGAGGGAGGCACTGGCATTCAAGGTGAAGAAGCTGAATGCAGACCAGCCCTGGGAGTAGTCCTGAAGAGCCTTTAGATACTAATAAACGTAAGTGAAGGATGTTGGACAGCTATATCAATGTGGAGTTTGCCTTTACCTTCCCAATGTTTGTATAACTTGGTAAAGAGCAATGTATCCCATGCTGGGATAAGCAGCAATGAGGGTATCTAGATTTAAATAGACTAGATATGTGCACAGGCCAAAAAAGATGTTTGGTTTTGGTTCATATGGCTTTTCCACCCAATTTTGGGTGTTCTTCTATTCATTATCATTATATAGGCTGAATCCGGTATATGTGGAGATTGCCACCACACTGGTTCACCCAAAACAATAGCAAATGCTATTGAAAATAGTAAAAAGATTATTAGAAATAATGGACTGCCTATGCATGGTCCAGCTGTAAAATGTCAAAAGCTATTCCAGTTGGATAGGCAGTGCCTTAAAAGGTGGACAAAATATTTTATTTTTTTACTTAGTTGACATCTTTTTAATGTATTTGAAAGATTTCCATATGTAAATATAAATATCATGAAATAACAAATATCACTAAAACAGCTTAAATAATATTGTATCTGGTAGAGAAACAGCAGTTATAAAGTCTGTATTTTGTGCTCATTTTTCTACACTGTTGTATACAATACAGATGGCCAAATTTCAGTGAGGGTATCTGTTTCTTGATCATTTTAACTGTTGCTGTAATCTGCCTTGGGAAGATGGAATATATTATAAATAGAAGTAAAATTAAATTCTCCTTTCATTGGGGCACATGGAATCACATCTGGTCTGTTTATAGAAGTTTACATTTTAGAATTCAGGGGCGTAGCCAGACTTCGGCAGGAGGGGGGTCCAGAGCCCAAGGTAAGGGGGCATGTTTTAGCCCCCTCCCCCGGTGCCACCGCCCCCCACCATTGCCGCCCCCCCCCCCCCGCTGCCACCGCCACCACCACCAACAACAACTTTGACCCCCCCTGCCAACGACCCTCTCGACCCCCCCTCCTGCCGCCAACCCGCCCCCACCGTCGCCTACCTTTGCTGGCGGGGGACTCCAACCCCCGCCAGCTGAGGTCCTCTTCTTCTGGCTCAAGGCTTCGTTCTGTTTCTGAGGTAGGCAGCAGCGGGTTGGTGTCAGGAGGGGGAGGTCAAGAAGGTCATCGGCAGGGGGGTCCAGGGCCAAATCTACGGGGGTCCAGGCCCCCATGGCCCCATGTAGCTACGCTGCTGTTTTAGATGCACAAATTGATTATTCTGTTTTGAACATTTTTTAGGGAGAAGTGGTTTTATAAGTCAAAATAAAAATAAACATTTTGTTTCATGCAGATCTCTTATGTTTAAACTAAATGATAGTTTTTCTTTGCTTCATTTGTTCTACCTTCTTTACTTTCTCTCCCCCCCCACCCCAACAGTGTGCTTTTTGTGGTCTTAATGTATTTGCCAGAAGTTTGAAATTGTTTCCATTATAGATTTCCTGTTTAATTGTTTCATTACTTATGACAATTGTATTTCCCGAACAAGTGGATGCTTCTAAGATATATTTTGAAATGAATAAAAAATAAAGAAACAAAAATCAGGAGGACCAATAGCCCAAGCCCTGTCAATGCATTGTAACTATTTTGAAACATTGCAGACGTCCGTTGATTAATTTTCAGCACATTCCAAAGCACTCCGTTCCTGAAGAAGCCACGTTTCTAGGCGAAACGGGTCCCCGTAGAACGGACAGCGATGAGTGCCTGGTCTCAACACATTTAAAAGCTAAGTGTTATTTTTCCTGATATGTGGTTGAGATATTCTTTTGAAAAAGCATTTGAATGATTCAAAACTTATTGAAAGAAATTCATTCTATTGATGAATTCAATTGAAAGAAATTTATTTTGTTTATCAATCACACAGTATTGAGGCGATTAAAAATTCTTTTGAGCCCCTTTTTTAAATGGAGTTTTTTGGCCCAATGATCGAACTGTAGCGTGTGTTATAAGCCGATGTAAGATCACCTTTAACCACGCTCAAAACCTTCAGGCGATTGGCCTACGGTTTCTGAGGGCTTTTTTCTCCATTTTTTTCAAATAAACACCAACTAGTTGATTTTTTGCCAGAGCGGTTTCTTTGGTATATGATAGCCCAAGCCCTGTCAATGCATTGTAACTACAGTACTAGAGAAATATGTATTTTCTTGGTCATGGGAGGAGCCAGCATTTGTAGTGCACTGGTCCCCCTGACTTGCCAGGACACCAACCGGGCACCCTAGGAGGCACTTCTAAAAATTTTTTAAAAATACACAAATAGCTCCCAGGTGCTGAGCCCCCCAAATCCCCCCCAAACCCACTCCCCACAACTCTACACCATTACCATAGCCCTCATGGGTGAGGGGGGCACCTACATGTGGGTACAGTGGGTTTGGGGGGGGGGGGGTTGGAGGGCTCAACACTTACCACCACAAGTGTAACAGGTAGGGGAGGGATGGACCTGGGTCTGCCTGCCTGAAGTGCACTGCACCCATTAAAAACTGCTCCAGGGACTTGCATACTGCTGTCGAGGAGCTGGGTATGACATTTGAGGCTGGCATACAGGCTGGTAAAAAAAGTTTTTTATTTTTATTTATTTAGTGTGGGTGGGGTTGGTAACCAATAGGGGACTACGGGGAGGTCATCCCCCATTCCCTCCGGTGGTCATCTGGTCAGTTGGGGCACCTTTTTGAGGCTTGGTCTTGAAAATGAAAACCAAGTAAACCCGGCGAAATACTGATTAACGCCGCTTTCTTTTTCCATTATCCGCGAAAGCCGGCCATCTGGTAGCCACGCCCATGCCCGCCCATGTCCCACCTTCACTATGCTGCCGACACGCCCCCTTGAACTTTCACCGGTGCGGCGACGGGAAAGCGGCGATGGTGTCAAAAAAGCCACTTTCGATTATACCGATTTCGCCACTTTTGAGAGATCACCAGCCATCTCCCGATTTATGTCGGAAGATCGCCGGCGATCACTTTTGAAAATAAGCCTGATAGTGCATCATGATAGGGTTGTCAAAAAGCCAGAACTGGTCTAAAAACTCCATTTTGGAACTGAGTAACTTGGCAGCTCTGCTAATACTTCTTGGGTGTCATCAAATTTTCAGGGAAAATCACTAGAAGTTTCCAGGCACAAGGACTAATTGCAGCACAAGGACTAATTGCAGCTTTTATTTTCTTAAACATGGTTTCATAGAATTTCTGGATTAGATCATAAACTGGAAAACCAGGATGTGGAGCAGGTGTGATAAAAGTCTCCAATCATATAACCGTAAGTGGAAATTTCACACAAGGTTCAGGATCGTATGTCCAAGAATTCAACAAAGAAAGCATTTTAAGAAGTGTTCCAGAATACTTTCTCCAGAACTTACAGGGCTAGGAATTCTGAGGCATCAGAAAGGAAGGCAAAAACAGGAACCCAATGCAGGGTGTAGGTAAAGAACAGGGAACAAGCTGGGTCAGTTCCTGCTGGGCCAATCAGGAAACAGGAACACAGATTACTAGAAATGCAAGGCACAGTTAGGAATGAGCTGGCTAGAGGCAGCTTCTCAGGAATCTGAATTGTGTTTCCTGGAAGACAGGTGCCTCAGGTACAAACTTAGATTGTGAGCCCTCCTGGGACAGAGAAATATCCAGAGTACCTGAATGTAACTCACCTTGAGCTACTACTGAAAAAGGTGTGAACAAAATCTAAATAAATAAATAAATAAATAATCTGAAGGCTACTGGTTCAAGGCAGGTTCATTCCTGACAACTGCTAAAGACACAGAAAAAAAAAAACCAATATGTTTTTCCCCCCTGTCTTTTTGGATTAGAAAGAAACAACATGGGTACATTTCCTTTATCATTTCATATGTATGCAGATCCCTAATGACCTTCTCTAATTTCATGCTGGTGGCAAGAGTGGCCATCAAGTGAAGTTTTGTCCTTATGATGTGTAAATAAAAATGCAAGGAGGGTAAAAGGTATTGATAATGAAGAACAAACCCATGGCACCACTGGTGACACACTGAAATAAGGCATTGCTAATATCAAACAATAAGATAAACTGTTTAAAAAATATGCATGTACATCACAACTCCACCTCTACTTCTACTAAAATATGGCTCCAGGCATGTCTGTGAGAGGGCCACATACGTGCAATTGTTCAGTGTGTGTACATTTTATATAAGTGCATGACCACACAACTTTACAGACCTCATCACTACACAAACTGCTCCCAAACTAATATATTCAAAATGAAAAAAATCATAGTATTTTTTAATACATGTGGCCTGATATCAAAATAAGCATCACGATGAAAAAAAATGTTTCAGCATAATCTAAATAAACAAGCCAAAAATGCATGCTGCACATTTATTATCACATTGTCTCATTTTCATACTCTCTGAAACACTTATTTTCCCTGGCTTTATAGGAATTAACTGGAAAAATTCCAGTGGTCATTCAGGTGGAAAAATATTCATTACAGTCAGAAAATACCAATACCTTAACAAGCTTCAGTGAACAAGACTCTGCTAATATTCTAGGCCAACGTGTATCCAAATATATAAAGATATATATATATATTTTTTCCATCTATACAATCTGTATTCTCCATCATTCAGTCATAGCCTTTTTCTCCATACGGAGTCAACATTCTTAGTATTCTTGCCAGAGAACTGCTATGCCTTAAGGTTTCCCTTCTGAGCTTGTCAATAGAAATCAAACAAAATAAAACATGGAAAAGAAAATAAGATGATACCTTTTTTATTGGACATAATTTAATACATTTCTTGATTAGCTTTCGAAGGTTGCCCTTCTTCGTCAGATCGGAAATAAGCAAATGTGGTAGCAGATAGTATATATAAGTGAAACATCCAAGCATTACTTTGACAGTCTGACAGGGTGGGAGGGTGGGGGTATGCATGGGGACATCAAAGCATTTCATTGATATTCTAACAGGATGGGTGTGGGTAGGTGAGAGGAGGGTGATAAACAGAGAAATACAATTTTATGGTTTATAATGGGCTAGAAAACCCAGATCCTTGTTAAGTCCTGTCTGTTGGGTGTCAAAATATTCAATCATTCTGACTTCAAAGGTCTTACGTTCCTGTATTGTTTTAAAGTTATCTTTCAGGATTCTAACTATGAAATCACTGGTGCAGTGTCCTGGTCTTGTAAAATGCTGGCCCACCGGGGTAGGAACCTGACTGGCACCGGCTATCTTCACGTGATGACTGTGCAGATTGAATCTTGTCTTAAGCATCTGGCCTGTTTCTCCAATATAGCATCCTTCGTTACATTTTTTACACTGAATGATATATACCACATTGGAAGATGACCATGTGAAAGATTCCTTTATGTTGAATATTTTTCCTTTGTGAATGACTGTGGGGTCCTGTGAAATGGTTTGGCATAGCTTGCAGCTGGATATATTACAGGGAAGTGTGCCCTTCTTTTCCTTTTCAGTCTGTGTTGGGAGTTTACTTCTGAGCTTGAAAACTCTCTTTTGTTGCATGCAGTGGAAAGGTATATACCTGAATTACTGAATAGTGTCTGTCTTGTATCAATATGTCTGCATAAAGTTTCAGTTTTATCTCTTATTAATATCATCTGATTTGTCTTTTTTTGTTCTTGAAAATATTTATTGTTTTGCTATAATTTTATACTACTGTAATTCCCTGTTGCTTCATTGTTCAGTTAAAAAAGGAATATTAATGTTATGAAATCAATTTAAATTGAATTGGTTGTCTGAAACTGTCCTAAGCTGAGGCACATGGGAGTGGAGGGGGGGGGGGGGGGAGGAATTACAGCATCTGGGAACCCAGATTCCATTGTGGAGGAGCATTTTCAAAAAGAACGTCCATCTCAAAGGCATCTTCAAACAGGAGAGAGATAAATATTTCCTGTTCAAAAATAATGAGAGAAGGATGTTTTTTTGCACTGAAAATTAGAGAATGATATGGGAATAAGTTTGTCCCCATCCCCGTCCTATCCCCGTGGGTTCTGTGTCCATCCTGACCCCACCCCGGCAGGTTCTGTCTCCATCCTCATTCCATCCCCATGGGCTCTATCCTCACCTGCAGAAGCCTAGAACATGTATGAATTTATATTTAAATCATTTTATTAATGTATAAAAAGGAATGATATACTATGCAACTGTTGTTGCAATCGTGGAGGGGCATAATCGAACGTCGCCGGCGAAATAGGTCACTGGCGATCTATTTTGGTGGCGGCGCTACAGCTGGCCATAACCGGCCATCTTTTTTTTGCGATAATATGGTGTAGCCTGGCCAAATGCCAGAGTTTGCCGGGTTTGAGATGGCCGGTTGTGTTTTTCAGCTATAATGGAAAAAAATGCCGGCGATCTCAAACCCAGCGAAATCCAAGGCATTTGGTCATGGGAGGAGCCAGCACTTGTAGTGCAATGGTCCCCCTGACATGCCAGGACACCAACCGGGCACCCTAGGGGGCACTTCTAAAAATTAAAAAATAAAAATAGCTCCCAGGTGCATAGCTCCCTTACCTTGTATGCTGAGGCACCCAAATCCCCCCCAAACCCACTCCCCACAACTCTACACCACTACCATAGTCCTTATGGGTGAAGGGGGGTACCTACATGTGGGTACAGTGGGTTTGGGGGGTGGTGGAGGGCTCAACACTTAGCACCACAAGTGTAACAGGTAGGGGGGGGGGGGATGGACCTGGGTCTGCCTGCCTGAAGTGCACTGCACCCATTAAAAACTGCTCCAGGGACTTGCATACTGCTGTCAGGGAGCTGGGTATGACATTTGAGGCTGGCATACAGGCTGGCAAAAAAGTTTTGTATTTTTATTTTTTTAGTGTGGGAGGGGGTTGGTGACCACTGGGGAAGTATGGGGAGGTCATCCCCCATTCCCTCCGGTGGTCATCTGAATTGGGGCACCTTTTTGAGGCTTGGTCGTGAAAATTAAAGGACCAAGTAAACCCGGCGAAATACTGATTAACGCCGCTTTTTTTTTTTCATTATCCGCAAAAGCCAGCCATCTAGTAGCCACGCCCATGCCCGTCCATGCCCCGCCTTCACTACGCCGCTGATACGCCCCCTTGAACTTTTGCCGGCGTAGCGATGGGAAAGCGACGATGGTGTCAAAAAAGCAGCTTTCGATTTTACCGATTTTGCCGCTTTTCTGAGATGGCCGGCCATCTCCCGATTTATGTCGGAAGATCGCCGGCGATCACTTTCGAAAATAAGCCTGATAGTAACCTCTCTCCCCCACCACCCTCTACCCTTCCAAATCCAACAATAGTTGACTTCTACTTCCCCAAGGAATCTTAATCCACCCTATTAAAATGTCCAGTGGAAGCAAATGCAACCCGTTCTGTGTGCCCTAGTGGGGGAGAAATATGCTCTATGAAGCACTAATTTTTTAAATCTGTGGATGAGTAAGTCATCAACAATCTCAGCATTACCCAATCTAGATCACTTGTCTGCCACAGTCCTTTCTGCAATAGATGTCTTCTCAGAAGATATGCTGGTAGCAGGAATGTACAGGATCCCCCATGCAAATTTTGCTATTTGTGGCCAGCATGTTTGCTTGTTTTTCCAAAAAAATCAAAATATTGTCATCTGTATCACTCAAACATAAATAACAGTCCAGTTCACTAACAGGCTTCAAAGTAGAAAATGACACGGGGACAAAGTTTGTCCCTGTCCCCACGGGCTTTGCCCCATCCCCACCCCATCCCTACCCCATCCCTTCGGGTTCTGTCCCCATCCCTGCGGTACGTCCCTGTCCCCGTGTCATTCTCTACTCAAAATGCTGAAAAAGAGCAGCCATTTTCCAAAATGAAATGTTCAATTTAAGAGAACAGAATAACTTTATTACAGACTTGACACAGATCTGTGTTTTGGCCACAGGCCTGCCTCTGGAAACTAAGAACATATAAAAGAATATATAAACCTCCCCGGGCCAAGATGGCGCTCCCCACTCTATTGCAAGATGTCTCCCCCTCCCGGGCCGAGAGGCTGCCCCCGTCCTACCTCCAGCTTGTTTGCAGCATTTACCTGTTTCGTCATGTTCCAAACCCGGCAGTGATTCCCATATACTGCCCTGCCACCTGCATCTGCCTCTTCCCTTTACTGCGGCTGCCTGAGACCCCTGCCTCAGGTGGCCTAATAGTTGGGCTGCCCCTGCCTGGCACATAGAAAAAAAAGTTATTTTACATTCTTACTGAGTAGTTTACTTACTGTCGTAAGATATTAGTCTTGGTGAAAATGTGATCATTTACTGGTTCTTTGTTGTGTGTATTCGGCTATGTTCCAGATGCACACTGCCTAAGACAATTGGCTAGTTCGGTTTAGATATGTTAGAAAGAAAGAAAGAAAGAAAGAAAGAAAGAAAGAAAGAAAGAAAGAAAGAAAGAAAGAAAGAAAGAAAGAAAGAAAGAAAGAAAGAAAGAAAGAATGCTCAAAGTAGGTGCTTACATTTACTTACCAACTGGAATGTAAATGATTAGAATAATGGCATAAATGCAGGTATACCTTCTAACAAAAACACTGTAGACTTAAGTATCTGGTGCTCAGTAAGACATTTGTTCTTATAAAATAACATGGAGGAAAAGACCTCAAAGATCTGTGGTACTCAATGAAATCTCATAGAAAAATTTAGTACTCAACAGACACCCACTTATCCTTGGCCAAAAACCTCCATGAATTGTTGCCTTTTTCTTTTCTTTTCTTTACTTTAAAACAGTATATAGTGGAAACCACAAAATCTTCAAAAAACAAACTTTTAGATCACAAAATGGAACTTATCTTTTAGCTCCCAACGGGGTCTCGTTTCGCCCAAAAGCTTTGTCAAGGGACACTGTATATTGACATGCCATTACATATGCTGTGTAAGCACGATTCTGTTTGCTCATATCTTGTATGATTCTTGGAGAGAAGGAACTCTGCACCCTTCAGTGCATTTGTTCCCCCTTTTTTGATGTGTTAACTGTTCTAGCACCGTTTATACCTTTGGAGGGGCATAATCGAACAGAAACGCCTATCTCCATGGGCGTTTATCTCCGAGAACGGGTCCGTGAAGGGGCGGACCCAAGCGTATTTTCGAAAAAATTAGACGTCCATGTTTTATTCGCCAAGTTGTGAGCTGGGCGTTTTTGCTTTTCAGCGATAATGGACAATGAAATCGCCCAGCTCAAAAACGAATAAATCCAAGGCATTTGTTCGTGGGAGGGGCCAGGATTCGTAGTGCACTGGTCCCCCTAACATGCCAGGACACCAACCAGGCACCCTAGGGGGCACTTTTACAAAAACAGAACAAAAGGTAAAAGAGCTCCCAGGTGCATAGCACCCTTCCCTTTTGTGTTGAGCCCCCCCAAATCCCCCTCAAAACCCACTGCCCACAAGTCTACATCATTACTATAGCCCTAAGGGGTGAAGGGGGGCACCTACATGTGGGTACAGTGGGTTTGGGGGGGTTGGACGACTCAGCATTAAGCAGCACAATTGTAACAGGTAGGGGGGGATGGGCCTGGGTCCACCTGCCTGAAGTCCACTGCACCCCCTAACAACTGCTCCAGGGACCTGCATACTGCTGCCAGGGAGGTGGGTATGACATTTGAGGGTCAAAATAAAAAGTTGTGAAACATCATTTTTTGTGGTGGGAGGGGGTTTATGACCACTGGGGGAGTCAGGGGAGGTCATCCCCGATTCCCTCCAGTGGTCATCTGGTCATTTAGGGCACTTTTTGGGGCCTTATTCGTGAAAAAACGGGGTCCAGGAAAAGTGCCCTAAATTCTAGCTAAAAACGCATACTTTTGTCCCATTATCTGTGAAATGCGCCCATCTCTGTTCGGCAGATAACCACGCCCCAGTTCCGCCTTCGCCACACCTCTGACACGCCCCCATCAACTTTGTCCGCATCCGCGACAGAGTGCAGTTGAAAACGTCCAAAATCGGCTTTCGATTATACCGCTTTATTCGTTTTTGTGAGATAAACGCCCATCTCCCGATTTAGGTCGGAACTTGGGCGTTTTTCTCGTTCGATTATAAGCTGGTTGGTGTGTTAACCATTCAAGTACTGGTTAAAACCTGTGGAAGACTCCTGAAGAAGGCGCTATGGTGCCGAAACATGGCTGTGTTGAGTCGAGTTGTTGTAATAAATATTACTTTTTATTTACAATCATACGTCTTCTCCATTGTTTGAAAAGAGCCTATCTTCCCCACCCCCTCTTTGTTTTTCCCTTACTTTGTTTCGTGGGGATTAAGTGCACCTCCACACTCTGTGTGGTACTCCCACACCTTGCGAGGTTTTTTTTTTGGATCCTCTTAGTAAGATAAATTATTACATAGTAATATTAATTCAAAATGAATGAAGCCTGTGAAACTGTGATTACCTTAATCAGTGGGAACTGGAGTAGAGATTCAAGTGTTCACACTGTTATATTATTTCTGGTTTTAAAAGAGAAAAAATTAAATTTGGTGTATTAGTTCTACTAATATTGGACAATAAGTATGTTTCCAATGAAATAAATTGAATATACACCATTTGGGTTTGAAGAAGCCAACCAGACGATCATTGTGGAATAATTATTCAGATAAATAATAACGGGGGATAATCAGGTTAATACCAAGTTTTTTTCTGTTTACTGGTGTTTAATTGATCTCCTTGTTTTGTTTCACTCTCCCTATTTTGTGGTCTAAGGAAGAGTATAGAATTACCTGATTGAAATAATTCTTGTGTATTACTTTCTCTGTATTTCTGGCAAGTTATTTTATTGCTTGTACATTTAAATTCTTATAAATTAAAAAAAAAAGATTTAGGTGCGGTATATAGAATACGCTTAGTTAATATCCCAGCACCTAAAACTAAGCACATCCATTTACACCAATGGAAATGTGGTGTTAATCCCTTTGCGTAGATTTAGGCGGACAGGGCCACATTCTATAACAACGCATGTAAATTTGGGATCACCCACAAAACATCTATTTCCCCGCCTATAACCATGCCCTTTTTTGCCTGCACACATTAGAATTTAGGCACAGTGAGTTACCGCATATGCTTAGTGAGTTATGTGCGTAAATTCTAATTTTTGCCAATAAGTGCTTATCACGACTTGTTAAGTGCTGTTAACAACATTGATTGCTTTGTTAAGCCAATTAAGTTACACGCATTGTCATGGAATACACTTTGATTTAGGCATGGAACGCTAGGCACAATAAATAGAATCTCCCCCTAAATGCGTAGCTTTAGACAAAGGGCCCCTACAGGGCCGTGCCTAGGGTCTCTGGCGCCCCCCTGCAGACTATCAGTTGGCGCCCCCCCCCCCCCCCCGTGAAAATGATCACGCCCCCCCCCCCCCCGGTGAAAATGATCGCTCACCACTTGCCACACTGACAGGAATTGTCAGCAATATTCTTAGAAACAAATTGCTATACATTGCAAAATAAGATAGCAGATGTAAATTCTCAAAGTGGACATATTCCAAACGCTAAAATGAAAATAAAATGATTTTTTTTTACCTTTGTTGTCTGGTGACTTTCTTTTTCCGATCATGCTGGCCCAGTATCTGAGTATGCTGCTATCTGTCCTCTTAACTCCATTTCCAGGGCTTCCTTTCCATTTATTTCTTTACTTTCCTCCTTTCTTCTTCATTTCTTGCTCTATATCCATTTCCAGCAATTTCTTCTCTCTCCCTGGGTCCTGCCCTCCCATCCATGTCCATTCTTGTCCCTCTCTGCCCTTCCCTCCTACATCCATAGCCAGCAATCCTCCTCTCTCCCCTCCCCTCCATTTCCAGCAATTTGTCCTCTCCCTGGGCCCCCATGTCCATCCTTGTACCTCTCTGCCCTTCCCTCCTCCATCCATAGCCAGCAATCCTCCTCTCTCCCCTCCCCTCCATTTCCAGCAAATTGTACTCTCCCTGGGCCCCCATGTCCATCCTTGTTCCTCTCTGCCCTTCCCTGCTGCATCCATAGCTAGCAATCCTCCTCTCTCCCCTCCCCTTCCAGCAATTTGTCCTCTCCCTGGGCCCTGCTGCTGCCCTCCCATCCATGCCTCTCTGCACTCCCATCCATGCCCTCCCATCCATGCCTGTCTCTCTGCCCTCCCATCCATGACTGCCATAGGCGGTCGGTGGCCCATCTGTTTGGGGAGGCTAAAGGGGGCGGGGTTAGGGGTGGGCCAGGGGCGGAGCTTACCTCCTTAAGTGTTTGACAACACACAGAAAAAAAATAAGTAAAAATAAAAGTCACAGTTAATACCTTTTATTAAATTTAGATATTAGATATGTATCATATGTCAAAGAATAAAGTGGTTGCTCAAAGCATATACTAAACACAATCGCTCAACTGCAAAACACTAAGCACAACTTTGTGCAAAAACACACTCAGAACCTTACTGTACCATAAATATTACACTGGGAAGACCCTAATACACCAATATACCACCATACGGAACATGCAGACCGTCAACAATATGAAACAAGGGATCATAATATCATGATACGTGTAGAGCCAAAAAACACCCTTTTAGGGTGGCTAGTGTTCACAATGAGCTCCTTTTATTAACGACCATATGTAGATCCTTCAAGAGGTAGTGTGTCATGATTTACGCTGTACACCCTTTCTGGTGTTTTGGTGCCACCTCAGTAAGGCCAACACACAATCTCTCCACTGCAAAACACTATATACAAACTTGTGCAAAACACACTCATAGCCTTACCAAACCATAACAGCACTAATTCCAAGGACAGGACGAGCTACAACCTTTATGTGTGGAAAGGCAGCACTATAATTACACCGAGCTCTAAAACACCAGTACACAACCTAATGAAACCAAAATAAAACAAAAAGGGCTGCAAATACTTCACGCTAGCAGAATACTGCATCTTGATCACACATGAAAAACACATGGCTTAACAGATATGAAGGCAAAATACAAGAAGTCAGACTCAGCATGCAGCAATACTAGAAACATTGAAACTTACATGCAAAATATCACAGATGTACATTTCCAAAAGCTGACATATTCCAATTAATAAATTTTGAATAAAAAATGTTTTCTACCTTTGCTGTCGGAGCATTTAGTTTTTCTATTAGCTTTGGTCCCAGTGTCTTCTTTCCATTTGATATTTTTTTCTCTCACCATGTCCACCATCTTTCTGTGTCCTTATGCGTCCTGTCTACCACCCTATCCTTTCTCCAGTTTCAACAACTGCCCTCAAAGTGTTCCAATCCAGCCTTTAAATTCAGCAATTTCCCCTCCATCCATATAAAGCATTTCTCCTCACTCCCCTCCCCTCCATCCATGTGCATCTACAACCTTTGTCTTCTCTCCCCTCCATCCATGTCCAGCATTTCTCCTCTCTCCCTTCCACTCCATCCGTGTGCATCTCCTTCCTTTATCTTTCCTTCCCCCCCATCCTTGTCCAACATTTCTCCTCTCTTCCCTGCCCTCCACTCCATCCATGTCCAGCATTTCTCCTCTCTTCCCTCCCCTCCATCCATGTGCATCTCCTTCCTGACGTCCCTCCCCTCCATCCATCCATGTCCAACAACTCTCCATTCTCCCCTTCCCTCCATCCATCCACCCATATCCTGCAAATTTCCTCTCTCCCCTGTCCCCATTCATCCATCCATGTCCAGAATTCTCCTCTCTCCCTTGCCCTCCCCTCCATCCATCCATGTCCAGGAACTCTCCGTTCTCCCCTGCCCTCTCCTCCATCTATCTCCAGATAATTTCCTCTTTCCCCTGTCCCCTCGATCTATGCCCAGCAATTCTCCTCTCTTCCCTGCCCTCCCCTCCATCCATGTCAGCAATTCTCTTCCCTGCTCTGCCCTCTCCCCTCCTGTCCAGTGATTTCTTCTCTCTCCCTGCCCTGCACCCATACATGGCCAACAATTCTCCTCTCCCCTGCCCTCCCCCCTACATGTGGCAGGCTGCAGCGTTTTTGCAAGGCAGCTCTGGCTCTCCCTCCTTCCTTCCTTCCTTGGTTCCCGCTCTGGCTCCCCGATCAGCAGCCCCCCCCCCCCCGCGTGTTTTAACCTTTACTCTCCGACGTGGCAGCGATGTCAATCAATGAAGAACGTACAACAGACTCGCTTCCAGCTTCTCTCTTCATACAGTGTCCCGCCCTCGCTGGGAACAGGAAATGCATCATTGCTGACGCTGAAGGCGGGACACTATGTGAAGAGAGAAGCTGGAAATGAGTCTGTTGTGCGTTCTTCATTGATTGACATCGCGTAAAGGTTAAAACACGCGGGGGGGGGGGGGCTGCTGATCGGGGAGCCAGAGCGGGAACTAAGGAAGGAAGGAGGGAGAGCCCGAGCTGCCTCGCAAAAGCGCTACGCTTGTGAGGGCAGCAGGGACGTCCGAAGTCCACGATTGGGCTGGGGAGCCGGGGCGAGGGTAAGCACCGCGGCGGCGCCCTCCAGAGGTGGGCGCCCCCCTGCGGCGCTTACCTCGCTTACCGCATCGGCACGGCCCTGGGCCCCTAAGTGAAAAGAGTTTTACATGCATGTTGCCACCTAGTTTTAATATTTTTTAGTAAACAAGGACTCAAAGTGTAAGATTTTTTTTAAATTGAGAAATCAAGTTCTGATTCTAAAATGTCATAAATATTCTTGCATTTTGCTACATATCTACATTATGAAAGAGAGGGATTAGTACCATGCCAGACTGCTGGTGCAAGGTGGCATATTAAGAGAATGGGGAAATCATAACACAGGGCATAGGCTGTCTGCCACATTCTTACAGATCGACAGTAAATATTTGGGCTCTCTGCTAATTTTAACCTTATAGTCTAAAGAGCAATATGTTTTTAAGAAAGAAAAGTTTCTTTTGTAGTTCTCTATGCTACAAACTCTGGGCCCCTTTTACCAAGCTGCAGCAAAAGGGGGCCGGCGCTGGCATCAGCGCATGTTCTATCTATCTATCTATCTATCTATCTATCTATCTATCTATTTATTTTGGAGTGGGAGAGGAGGCAATGAGAATATATAGCAAGGCCATGTCTGCCCTAATGAGTGTCCACCTCGTGTCCCCTACCCCCATCTTTTCCACTCTCCATTTCACCCAGGCACAGTACTCACTCTTCTACTCACTCTTCCTATGGTACTTCCCCTTTACACTCCCCTCCCCTTTGCCTCTTCTAGCCCTCTGTCCTCCTGGGGTCATTCCTCTTGTGGCAGTTAAATGAGTGAGTCTGTTTGAGCCTGTTAATATGAAAAGACATGTAGCTAAGAGATGATAACTTTACTGTGTTAAAGAAGACAGGCTGGTTGTTTGTTCGAGACACTGTACTGTAATGTTAAGCTGAAGTTAATTTTCTTTTCTGTTAATTTGTCAAGGTTTGGTAAATCAGGAATGAATTTCTTGTGGTGGTCTCTGATCAGTAATGCCATAGCTAATGGAGTGCTGGCTAGGTTAGTGTTTGCTGTTCAGAATGGCACTCAGTTTTAATTCTGGAGACAGGTGATGGGCCTGGAAAGATTTTCTTCACAGGGGGAGAGGGTGTGTTTGTATGTTTGCACGGTTGACTCTATCCTATCCACTAATGGTGTTCCTTTCTGTTCCTTTAACCTGATTTTGTATTTTTGTACACTGCTTTGACCTGTCATTGAAGAGAAGTCAGTATATAAAATCTCTTAAACATAAACAAATCATCGGGCAAAAAGTACCTAAGACTTTGTCCCAAAGTGAACATCTTGACAGTTGGCTTCTATATGACGTCTTTATTCTATGCATCATGCCTTTGCATTCTGTTATCAAGCTTTGTCAATGAAACTGTTATTCCTTATATTTAGGGATAGCTTTACACTAGAAAACCAATTCCATTTGATAGCCAAATCTACTTCTCAAAATAGTGTAGCAGTACATTAGACCAGTATTGAAGGAGTGTTTTGGTGTATCCTGTCCTGGGGATTGTTAGCCCCATGGATATATATTATATGTTTGAGTATATAAGTTGTGGCTATGTTGCACAGAGTTTGTATGCAAGTAGAAAATGTAAGTTTCTGTATGTGTTTATCTGGTAGCTTGTATAAGACAATACAGATTTTCAGGAAGCTAAATAATTTTTTAACACTAGACATTGTGAATCCTAGCAGGACTGGTGACAATTATTCTTTGACAGCAACTTTGGCATGAGAAAGTTGTTAACATTTTTGAAGGGTTTTAATCTGACACAAGGGACTCTTTTACTAAAGTGCACTAAGCACTTAAGGGGAAAAATAGCATGCACTACCTGTTACTATATTAAGGATCTCTTTTTCAAGAGAGACAAATTACTATTTCCAAAACTCATTTTAAAGACGTTTTTCTATGCAGTTCATCTAAATCTCAAGGGGGCGTGTTGGAAGTGTGTTTTGGGCAGAACTAGGGTGGGCTTACAATTTGGACATTTTTCTGCGAAAATAGAACATTGTAAAAATGTCCAGGGCAAAAAATAGGACATTTTTGGCTAGACCTGTTTCAATAAAGACTAAGTGCCAAAAAGGTGTCAAAACTGACCAGATGATCACTAGAGGAAAAAAAGGCATGACCCCCTCATTCTCTCAGTGGTCACTGACCCCCCTCCCCCCCCACCCTTAAGAGGTGAAAATGACAGTACATACCAGGCTCTATGACAGCTGCAAATATAATGGCTCTCTTAGAGCAGCAAGCAAGTCTCTGGAGTAGCCTAGTGGTTGGTGCAGTGGACTATACAGAAGGGGATCCAGACCCATATCCCACTTTAACTGGTATTTTTGTAGTGGAAAATGTTAGTGCTCCCAAAATCACAAAATACCTACTGAGCCCACATATAGGTGACACCTGCAGGCAGAAAAGGCTATTGTACACCATGGTGTACAGTTGCGTACAGTACATTTTTTGCTATTCCTGGAGGGCTCACCATAAAATATAAGGGGGTTATAATGTGATGTATACCCAGGACTTTTTTTGTGAAATTCACTGCAGTGCCCTCTAGGCTTGCTCTGCTGGGATGTCTGTGTGGCCAGTCTAGTAGGACTGCTGATCTCCATACATCCCAATGGCTTTTATTTTTTCCTTGAATGATTTTTGTTTTAAAATGGCCCTAAAAGAAAGATACACTGGGCACAAAAACATCTAAAATAGGGTGATTTTTGAACTAGAAATGTAGACATTTTTCTGGTTCAAAAATGACTAAGTTTGGCACTGGAGTTTTGGACGTTTTTTGCAAAATGTCCAAAATTGAATTTGGATATCATATCAAAAATACGCTTCATAATATATATATATGTGTTGAGGAAAAGCACTCATCTTCACTGAAACCCTGCACTGCAAAATATTTAAGTAAAACTCAGAAAGTTAAGGAAGCAATATCTTATTCCCAAGGTACAGAACAAATTTATTTACAGATACTTACAGACTAGGCATTCATTACAGAACCCATCTTATGTAAGGAGAATGTGTGTCAAGATAAATATTGATTGAAACCTTGAATTATTAATTATATTGGCTCAGTGTCATTGGTATATATGGACAGGATGTTCTTTCTTCTCTCTGTTGCTGGACAACATGGTGAATCTCTCTGGAATGTCTGAAGATGGTTCTGCATGAATGCTTTCTTTCTTGCAGAGGGGAAGCTGGTGGTGATTCTAAAGACTGGAAGAGAAGGGTTTTATATTTTCAGAGTGGGTAAGGGTAAGGATAGAGAGGGTCTTGCCCTCTGTGCAGATGAAAGGGGAAGGGAATGGGACTTGATATACCGCCTTTCTGTGGTTTTTGCAACTACATTCAAAACGGTTTTACATACTATGTACAGGTACTTAACCCTCCATTGCCCCAACTTGTCCAGAATGAAGAAAGGCAGAGAGAGAGAGAGAGAGAGAGAGAGAGAGAGAGAGAGAGAGAGAGAGAGAGACAAACAGAGAAGAAAGCAAAGTCTGAAGAACTCCCCCAAATGCTGGGGATGAATGCATATAATTGTCTTTTCAGCCTGTAGGAAATGAGGTTTCATGTTTATTTATTTATTTAGATTTTGCTCACACCTTTTTCAGTAGTAGATGAAGGTGAGTTACATTCAGGTACTCTGGATATTTCTCTGTCCCAGAAGGGCTCACAATCTAAGTTTGTACCTGAGGCAATGGAGGGTTAAGTGACTTGCCCAAGATCACAAGGAGCAGCAGCGGAATTTGAACCGGACATCTCTGGATTGCAAGACCGGTGCTCTAATCACTAGACCACTCCTCCACTATCGGGTAGTAATCCCTTCACAATGCAAGAAAAATTAAGATTAGTTCATTTTGGTTGTTGAGATGGAGGAAGAATTAGTTTGAATTGGTTCAGCTGGTGACATGTTTCCTGGCAGGACAGATGCTTGGATAACACATCCAGGAGTGTTCAGATCATCAAAGATTAATAATGCTTGATATGATTCTGCCCAGTACTTGAAGGTTATTGTCTAGAGACAAGCATATCCTGTACTTAGGGAATTGTGGTAAATTATTTTATGCAAACTGTCAGCAGGCCACCACCTTCAGGCCTTCCTGCAGGTATGAACTCGGCTGACCCTGGAAGGGCCCGTCCCTGGACACAGCACTTCCAGAAGCAGACTCCAAAAATATGCTTAAAACCGCTTTATTCCATCAGCAAGGCCAAGACATTTCTTCTTTCAGATACAGTCCTTGGTTACAGCACATATCACCCCTTGTTCCTTCCCCCTGCCAGCCACAGTTTCTGGATACAGTTTAAATCATTCACTGCTTCCCCAGCATGGCCTGATTCCTGGACACAGTTTTAAATCACTCACTGTTTCCCCAGCATGGCACCACTTCTGGACACAGTTTAAATCACTCACTGTTTCCCCAGCAAGGCACCACTTCTGGACACAGTTTAAATTACTCACTGCTTCCTAGCACGGCATGACTTCTGGACACAGTTTAAATCACTCACTACTTCCCCAGCATGGCATGACTTCTGAACACAGTTTAAATCACTCACTACTTCCCCAGCATGGCATGACTTCTGAACACAGTTTAAATCATTCACTGCTTCCCCAGAAAGGCATGACTTCTGGACACAGTTTAAATCACTCACTGCCTCCCAGCATGGTAAGACTTCTGGACATAGTTCAAATCACTCACTGCTTCCCCAGCATGACCAGGTTCCTGGACACAGTACAAGTCACTACCTGTTTCTCCAGCCGGGTCTGACTTCTGGCCACAGCTGAAATAATTCACTGCTTTACAGCACGGCACCTCTCTCATCCTTGAGTGGAACAGCTGCTTAACTTTTCCTCCAAGCTTTCCCCAGCCTTGAAGAAGGTTTGTTATGTAGCCTTTCGACTTCTTCCCTTAAACCTGATCTAGAGCAGTAATCTCCATGGGCTCACTTCCCCAATCATCTTGGGCTTGGATCTCCTTTCTGACCTCTTTCTCCACCTCCCATTCCATGGGCTCCTCTCCCTTTATGGTCCCCAGCTGGTCCTCTCCCTCCTGATTATTCCTCCTCAGCCAATTTCCCTCCTCTCCCTCGGGATCCTGGGACTTGTAGTTCCCTTGGTGCTTCCTTTGCTTGCCCCCAGGGCTTTGTAGGAGTTCTTGGGAACTGTTGTCCTCCTCCCTTCTCCGGCTCTTGGGAAATGTATGCCTCTGTGGGGGTGTGGCTTTCCAGCCCCTAGGATCCTGAGACTTGTAGTTGGAATCCCAGGTATGAAACTTACCCATCTTGCTCCTCTCCTGGATCCCTTCTTCCCTGACCCTCAGGGGTTCCTCACAAAACCAATTCCTGTTTCCTGTTTAAATTATTTTATCTCAGTTTCAGGCTTTATCAGTTCTCAATGACCCTCCTGTGTTGGCTCTACCTTCTGGCAGTTGACCAGTTAGCAGTCTTTTTTTTCAAGCTTGCCTTGATCATTAAGTGGAGGAGGGGTTGGAGTGCCAGAACTGCCTTCCATAGCTGAGTTTAGCTGGTCCATTACAGCCAGCAATTTTCACCTTGCATAATCAATAATCCACTAAATTCAGCATATCACTCTTCAAGTGCATATCCGCACTAACAGTTAACACAGAGGCTTGACACTTATAACGTGCTAACAGTTATATAGGAGCTGTTGTTACACATTTAGGGATCTGTTTACTAAGCTGCACTAGTGGATTCCACACGGCATTGCCGACACAGCCCATTCAAAGTGAATGGGCTAAGTCGGCACTAGCGCACAGCCAGCCACACTACCTGCTTAGTAAACCCCAGCATTAGACTACTGTAATGCCTTGTTCTCTATTTTTTCTTTAGCCTCATTAAAGCATCTACAACTCATACAACCAACAGCTGTTTAACTCCTTTATAATGCATGAAAATTGACCATGTCACACCCCTTCTAAAACAGGAACACTGGCTCCCTATTTTCCATCGGGTGACTCCTCCTATTGGTGTATAAATGTCTTCTGCAATCAGCCCCTGACTAGATTTTCAGGTTGCTCATCCCCTACTCCCCTTCCCAATCCCTGTGATCCTCCCAGCGGTCCCTATTTACCTCCCCCATCCGTCATACATCTCGACAGCACTCATACCACTGCTTTTGCATATGCAGGCCCCAAACTATGGAACATGCTACCCCATCATATCAAATCTGAATCTTCATATCCTGCTTTTAAGAAACTCCTCAAATCTTGGCTCTTTAATCAGGTCTTCTCTTGTAGACCTCCCAACTACCCTACCTAACCATTTGGTTTTTTTTATTTTCCCTCTCTCACTTCTCTGAACTTCTATTGTTATCCACCTTTCTCCCTTTCTCACTTCTCTGAACTTCTGTTGTTATCCACATTTTCTATGCTCCTCTGAGCTTCTATTGTTAACCACTTAGCTGCCTTTTGCTGAATAAGTAGAGACGCGCATATAACCTTTTATGTTAACACTCTGGAATTATTATCTTTATGTGAAAAAATGTTCCCTATAAGCAATCCTGATTTCTCACTCCTTTGTCTATGTATTGATAGACCATAAGAGTAAGTAACTATAAAAAGAATAGAAAATGCATTTACTTAACTATTTACATGCAGTAAAATATATTTACAAGAAAGGAAAAATGACATTGAAGAAATGTTCAGAAACAGGATCATTGAAAAGAAAGCTCACATACAGAGATTAGTCAATACAAGCACACACTGTAGATTAGTCAATACATACACACACTTTACCCTAAAGGCTACTGCCTACTATCTTTTGCCAATTATAGTGCTTGACTATATAGCTTGCATGTGTTACTAGTGTCTCTTGTGGACAATGGAAGAAGCAGGGTTTGTTTTCTAGTAGTAGAGCTGCCAAAGGGTCCCAATTTTTGAGAGGGAGATTTTAGTCCATGCCCCAGCCCCGTCCCACTCTGCACTGGCTCTACCCACTCTACATGGCTTCGACCCGTGGCACACCCCAAACCATGGCTATTTCAGAAAATGTTTTATTTAATAGCCTAATACCCTTTTCAATTAGCTTTCACAGGCCAAAACCTCCTGCCTCAGGTCAGATCAGTATAATGCTGTTATGGTATCCTCTCCTGACCCGAGGAAGGACATGCTGGTCTCTGAAATCTAATCAAAAATGTTTTAAAATCAGTGAAGGTATTACCTTATTTTCTATTTTGTGTTTTGTTTGCATTTATTAACTTTTATTACCACAGCTACCACATTACTTTATCCCAAATTAAAATTAATTTATTTTCTGTACCTTTGTTGTCTGGCCATTTACTTTTTCTTATTGTGATGCTCCCAGTCTCTTGATTCTGCTTTCCTTCATATTCTCTTAATTCTCTTACAAGGGTTTCCTGTCCATTTGTCATTTTCTCTCCTTTTTCTTTGTTTTCTTCAATATTATTCTGCCACTCTCTCTCTCTGTCCAGATTTAATTCATTCTTACTATCCATTCTTTAATTTCCTTCTTTTAACTTCATCTACCTATGGATTTTCATCTTTTCCTCACCCTTCTTCTCTCCATGCCCCTTCCTCTTATTCTTCAGTCTTTCACTACTCTGTCCTCTCCCCCTTTTCATCCAGCAGCTTCCTTCTTTCTCTCCCCATCCTTCCAATGTCTCCCCTCTTTCTTTCTGCATCCTTCCATTCAGCGTTTCCTCTCTTTTTCTCCTTACCCTTTCATCCAGCATCTTCCCTCTTTCTCTCCCCATCCTTCCACCCATCTACCCTCTCTCCTGATTCTTTCATCCAGTGTCTCTCTCTCTCTCCCCCTCCTTTTATCTAGTGTCTCTCTACCTCTGTACCCTTTTCTGTTCAGTGTCCCCTCTCTCTCTCTCCACATCCTTCCAGTCTCTCCCCTTCTCTCTCTTCATCTTTTCATCCATCTCCCCTTTCTATCCCTATCCTTCTATCCAGCATCTTCCCTCTCTCCCTATCCTTCCATCCAGCATCTTTCTCTCCCCATCCTTCCATCTGTCTTCCCTCTTTCTCTCCCCATCCTTCCATCCATCTTCCCTCTTTCTCTCCTCATCCTTCCATCCAATGTCTACCCTTTCGCCCGATCCTCCATCCAACATATACCCCCTCTCCCAATCCTTCCATCCAGTGCGTGTCTCTCTCTCTCTCTCTCCTTCTTTCCATGCAGTGTCTCTATGTACCCTTCTTTCCATCCATTGTCTCTCTCTACCCTTTTCCATTCAACATGTCCCCTCTCCCCATCCTTCAGTGTCTCTCATGTTTCTGTCCCTACCCTTCCTTACATAGTCTTCCCTCTTTTTACTCTTATCCTTCCAGCGTCTTCCCCTTTTTCGCCCTCCTTTCATCCAGCACCTCCCCTCTTTCTCTCGCCATCTGTCCAGCCAGGATCCCCCCTTTCTCCCCATCCTTCTCTCCAGCAGCTCTCTCTCTCCAGCCTTTTTCCATGTCTTTCCTTCTCTCTCTCTCTCTCTCCCTCTTTCTCTCTCTGTACCCTTCTTCTATTCCGTTCATCTCTATCTCTCTCTGTACCCCTCTTCTATCTAGTGTCTTCACTCTATCATTTCCTCCCCACTCTCTCCATCCTATCTCCTGCCTCCTGCTCCACCTTCCACATGGTATCCATTTCCTGGCCACTGCTGCTTCTCCTATTGGGCAGCAGCAGCTGTGACAAAACAAAAAGCAAGTGCGGGGCCGCAGCAGCCTTCAGGTATGGGCTGTCAGCTCTCCCACTTCTCTCTCCTCTCTCTGCTCCCGGACAGGAAGTTGTCTGATAATATTTCAGAAGGTGATTGACTGGACAAGCTATTGGAATGTCTTTGACATCACTTGAAATGTATTTCAAAGTAACATATTATAACATAGGAGATGACGGCAGATAAAGACCTTTCACGGTCCATCCAGTCTGCCCAACAAGATAAACTCATAGCATAAGGTATGATGTGATACTTCATATGTATACCTTGCCATTTTCAGGGCATAGACCGTAGAAGTCTGCCTAGCAAAGTCCTTGTTCTAAAATTTCTGAAACTGAATCTGTCCAGCCATGATCAGGGCACAGACCGTAGAAGTCTGCCCAGCACTGGCCTTGTTCTCCAACTTCTGAAGCTGAATCTGTATAACCATGATCAGGGCACAAACTGTAGAAGTTGTGCTTCTGAGTTTTGGATGACCTGCAGAGCTTGGATTCGGGATGATGATATTTCCAGAAATAAAAGTTAAAACAATCAGCCTTTGTCAGTACCAAGCTCTGTACATTCGTCCGAAAATCAGATGGTGTTACCATGCCTTTGAACTTGCTCAACACGCGAAGTTGAAAAACAGAGGTCAAAATCACATGATCTATGTGTTTTTGCATTGTCAGATTGGTATCTAGGAAGACTCCCAAACTATAGATGAAGGGCTTCATAATCAATTTTTCACCCTGATATTCAAACATTGTTGGTACAGATGAGTCCAGAGTCCTACCTACATACATTATTTCTGTCTTTGCAACATTTAAAGGCATCATAGCCTGTGTCACCCAATCAACAATTTTGTCAAACACATTCTTCAGTTGTACAGTTAGATCCTAATCATGTTTGTTAACAGGGATGATGAATTGTATATCATCTGTGTATATTCTATATGATATATGTAGATCTTGGAAAACAGCTCCTAGAGATGCCATAAATAAGTTAAACAGTACTGCCAAGAAGACTGAACCTTGCGGTACACCACGCGTGATTGGGAAGCTAGTGGAAACTGTGTAGTGTACTTTGACATGAATCTTCTTTTCTGCAAGTACAAGAGAAACCAGGATAGGTCTTGTCCACCAATCCCAAAATTTGACAACTTGTTGAGTAGGAGCTGATGGTCAATAGTGTCAAATGCTGATGCAATATCAAGTATGACAATGCAGAAATTGTTGTTCTGGTCTATTCCAATCCTTAATTCATCCAGCATTGATAGCAGCAAAAGTTTAACACTATGGTTTGGTCAACATTAGTTGGTGCAAAACAGTTCTCTCAATAATTTTTGCTAAGAAAGGTATGACTGAAATTGGTCTGCAATTATTCATTATGCTTATATCAAGTGATGGCAATGGTTTAATGGTTGCTTCTTTAAGTGAATCCACCAATACACCTTTCTGAAGAGATCTATTCACTAGATCTTTCAAAAAGGGAACATTTATCTCCGACATTGATCTAAATATTATCGAGGAGCAGGGATCTATCTAAGCTCTGGTGGGCGATAGGCTCTTCACCAGTTTATGATACTGTCATCTACCACGTGGAATGAATTCCAAGTACTCGCTACTTCTTCATTTGATTGGGCATAACTAGCTTATCAGTTTGACATTTCTGATGTAACCAAATTGCATAATTCTGACTATCATCATTTTGTGCCAACTCATCTTTCCTTCCTTCAATTAAAAGTAGTTTAATGTATGAAATAATTCTCTGGGTTCATTTAGGGAGGTTTTAATCTTATCTTTGAAGTACATGTTCCTTTCTTTTTCTCATAATCATTTATATTCAATCATTTTGATCTTATATATCTCCAGGTTGCCATTTGTTTTGGGGTTTTTTTTTCTATATTCTCTCCGCAGCTCTTAGATCTTTTCTTGCTTGTTTTAGTGTTGGTGTAAACTAGCAACAGGTCTCTCCTGAACGCTTCACTTTTACCATCTTCTTTTGGTGCAGCTTGATCCAAGGCATCTGTTACTGATTTTGTCCAGTGATCAACCATATCATTTTGACTCTTGTCTGTATCTGTTGAGAATTTATCTGCTAGACAGGCTTTTAGGTCTGCCGGCTTCAAATTGAACCTTGTCTGTAACATTTTAACTTCTCTGACTTTTTACTCTTTAAATCTTTCATTGAGAGTTCGAACATTACTAGGGCATGATTAGACCATGCAATTTCTTGAACGACAGAGATTACAATCAGGGACTGAAATAGAGCAGGTGATAAATATACTAGATCTAACATGTGACCTGCTGAGTGTGTAGAGTCTTTCATGATTTGTCTAAATTGAAATTGCTGTAATATTAGTTTCCATGGTCTTTGTTGTGGCAGTAGCTCATTGATAGACAGTTCACCTTGTACATTAAAATCACCTAGTATGCATACTTTCTGGAGATCAATTGCTAAAGTCGATAGAAGTTCTAAAAATGGTGAACAGTCAGCGGTTATTTTTCCTAGTGGACAATAGAAGAAGCAAAAGGCTGTAGATGTACATTCTATAACTAGGAATTTTCCTCATTCAGATGATTCTGCATCGATCAGTTTAAGTGACAGTGTATACTCCTCTTTTGTACAATCTGCATCGTACAAAAAAAATAATTATTTTTTGTTACATTTGTACCCTGTGCTTTCCCACTCATGGCAGGCTCAATGTGGCTTACATGGGGCAATGGAGGGTTAAGTGACTTGCCCAGAGTCACAAGGAGCTGCCTGTATCTGAAGTGGGAATTGAACTCAGTTCCGCAGGACCAAAGTCCACCACCCTAACCACTAGGCCACTCCTTACCTACATTGTAGGTGATGCGGATGCACTTAATACCTCCTACTTAGCTGATGTTAAGTACACCATATGATCTGATGCATTAACAGTTAACATGTGGTCACAGCTTACATGAGATTGGTATCTGGATCCTCAAACCTGATACACCACCTAGTGGTGCTGATCACCCTCTCTATTTCTCTCTTGAACATAATACTGATTCTACTTTCAGTGGTTCCATCTTTTACTAATCCGTGGAATACAAGTTTTGTCACTGACTGTAGCATTCCTATGTTCAGTCTTTTTCTGCCAAAATCCTACCAGACACAGAATACCTGCAGCTGGGTTGCTAACTCTGCTCAGTCTCTTTCTAAATCAGCAAGCCTAGCCTATTCCAACTATAATTCCAATCCATACTAGATTTTCTTGTTATTAATCTCAATAGACTTTAGTGCTCACAAGGCTTTTCCATAACCAACAACCTTCCATGCCGTCCAAAGGAATTAGCTATCATTCCCACAGAGTTACTTTGGAACCCAGTCCATTCTCTTCCTTACTCAGAGAACTGCTTTCTAATAATTTGATGCCCTCCCCTTGCTTTCTTATAGAGCAGGAGAGTGAACAGGGTAAACAGTTCTTGGGCCTCAACACACAAAGGGAATTGTGGTGTTTTCTCTGGGTTTTATCTTGTCCACAGTTGAGCACTGCTTCTCTTCTCTCTTACTATGTAAATCGTTGACTTATTGGGTGACTTCCAGCTACCCTCAAAATTCTTCTCCTGTTACTCAGGTCCCAACCTTCTCTTTAAGGTGATTTTGCAAACAACCGACACTGCTGTTCAGCTCTTGCCTAGAACCTCCTATAACAAAGGATATGCTCCCTTCTTTCCTCAGTGTCAATATTATGATAGTTACAGATCAAAATGATTTGGGATAGTATAAACTTAAAGTCTGTTTATATTAAAAATGAAAGAAAGTAACTGGATGATGTTTTTGACTTAAAAAGACTATTTATATGTATATAAATGCAATAAACTAGGAGAAGTGAATTAGAATTTGTGGAGAAACAATAAAAGACATATGCCAAATAAAGTTGCATCATATATTAAAAATGTATGATTAATTCCAATTTATAAGAAAAAGTATGAACACTGAACTGCACAAATCAACAGGAACCATGTCGAGAGCAAAACACATTATACCTTAGAGATAATCTACTGTAAATGTGAACATTAATTTAAAAAACATAAAAAAATAAAAACATATATAATGAAAATGAGTTTCTCTAGTCTGTAATTGCAGTGGAGATCACATTGGAATGAAATCTTTGCTTCCTGCAGTGATCAATGACCTATTTCTGCTCCACATGTGCACTTCAGAATTATTGCTACATCTTTCTCTGTCAGGTTAGAAAAGGTGCTGAATCAGGCTAGTTTCATACGGAATTGAAATGATCTGATTATAACTGAAGGCATAACTTCAAGATATGTAGAAATTGTTTCTGTAGATAAGGTGAAGAGGTCATTTTATTTGATAATTTAGTATACTTTGGATGTAACACAAACTAAATGAATTCAATAAAAATGCACCGTGGTTTACTTAGGGTTGTGTGAAAGAAATTCTTACAGAAAAGTCTGCATTTTATCACATATGTTTATTGTTCATCTGCTAGTTATATAAATAAAATTGTTTGGTATAAATGAATCAACTGCTTTTTAAATGGGGATTTCCATCTAGATGCCATTTTGTTACGGAGAATTAAGGTCCTAGTTTGGAAATATTCTGTATCGAGAATTAATGACATAAATACAAAATAAGAAGACAAAAGGTAGCCAGGACAGCAGTAGACCAGCAGACTTCAAGCAGGGGGTAAAACTCAGCACTAATGTGCTTCTTCCTGCCTTTGTCTCTTGGGCACATTTACGCATATAATTGTGAACAGGAGCGAGGGCGGAAGTATCAGGCCCTGGAAATAAGGACAAGAACATAAAAACAAAATAAGCCATGCTGAGTCAAAGGTATCCTCAAAAAATAGATTAAGGGGCTTATTTTTGAAAAAGAAAAATGTACAAAAAATGGCATAACAGGCAGATAAACATATTTCTCACAGAAAAATGTCTGTGTATAATCAAACCAATATAAAAAAAAATGCCCAAGTTTTCTAGCTGCCGAAAAGAAGATGTTCTCAGAGGGAACATTTTGTGGGCATGACATGGGAGGTGTTACATGATAAACGTTTACTGCCGATAACAGATAGCAAAACAACCTGGGGCTGAAAGAAAAATGCCCGGAATTAGACATGCTTTAAAAGATTCTAGGGTAAGGATAAACCTGTCTTTAGACCCATTTGTGATTTTGCTGAGTTTGAGAGTGGAGGGGTGGAAGTGGTCTTTTATGAGAAATTGTAGAGAGTTGCTGAGTGCTTTCTTACCTTTGTTTGTTTGCCCCAATTCAAACATTATGACCCTAACTTGTTTCCCCTGTGTCTCACCCCCTCAGCCACACCCATCCCTTCCTCTGCTTGCCTCACCCCCTTCCCCCACCAAACCCTCTCTGTACCCAAAACCTCATACCTTCCACTCAAACTTCCTCCCTGCTGTCTGTTTGTCCACTCCGTTTGCCACTGTGTTCTGTGTTGCTTCTGTTTGTGTGAGGGCTGTGTGCTGTTCATGGGAGAGTGAGTGCTTTGTGCTGCTGCTGTGTGTGCCTAGATTGTATGTTGGTGGTGGGAGTGTGAGTATTTTGGGCAGCTAGTGTGTCTCACGACTGTGAGCTGGTGAGGGTGCTGGTGCAGGGTCTCATGAGGTGCAGTAGGTGACAGGGGCATAGCCAGACTTTGGCGGGAGGGAGGTCCAGAGCCCGAGGTGAGGGGCACATTTTAGCCCCCCCCCCCCCCGGTGCTGCCGACCCCCTGCCACCATTGCCGACACCCCCCGCTACCGCCAGCACCACAAACAACAACTTTGACCCCCCCCTCCGCCGACGACCCTCTCAACCCCCCCCCTCCCGCCGCCAACCCATCGTCGCCGTCTACTACCTTTGCTGGCGGGGGACCCCAACCCCCGCCAGCCGAAGTCTTCTTCCTTTGTTTTGTTCAGACTCACAGAAACAGAACGAAGCCTTGCAGGGCTTTGTTCTGTTTCTGTGAGACTGACATCCTGCACGTTGTACGTGCAGGACGTCAGACTCAGAAACAAAATGAAGGAAGAAGACTTCGGCTGGTGGGGGTTGGGGTCCCGTGCCAGCAAAGGTAGCAGACGGTGACGGCGGGTTGGCGGCAGGAGGAGGGTTGAGAGGGTCGTCGGCAGGGGGGTTCAGGGCCAAATCTACGGGGGCCCAGGCCCCCATGGCCCCATAGTAGCTACGCCACTGGTAGGTGAAGGTGTGCATAATGATGTTTCTGGGGTCAGTGGATTGCACTTGTGATGGTGGGACACCTGCATGGCAATCATAGATGTGCTGCATTCTTTGGTGGCTCATGCCTTTCTGGAGGTGGATAAGAGTTTGGAGGGGAGGCCCAGGAGGAGATATCCCTATCAGAGAGTCTTTAGGCCCTGCACCTACTTCCTGGACCTCACTGACCAGGAATGCGTTACTACTACTACTACTTAACATTTCTAAAGCGCTACTAGGGTTACGCAGCGCTGTACAGTTTAACAGAGAAGGACAGTCCCTGCTCAAGGAGCTTACAATCTAAAGGACAAGTGTACAGTCAGTCAAATAGGGCAGTCAAATTGGGGCAGTCTAGATTTCCTGAATAGAGGCATAAGGGTTAGGTGCCGAAGGCGACATTGAAGAGGTGGGCTTTGAGCAAAGATTTGAAGATGGGCAGGGAGGGGGCTTGGCGAATGTGCTCAGGAAGTTTATTCCAAGCGTAGAGTGATCAGCTACAACTCCTCCTCCAGCCCAGGACACACAGGAATAATCATATGCCAGTCCACCTGAAGATCACTGCCTCTCTTGCCTTTCTGGCCACTGGCATCTTCCAGTCAGTGTTAGCAGTCAATGCAGGCCTCACCCAGTCTGCCATCTCAACCTATCTTGCCAAGTTCCTTGATGCCTCCCTCATTCACACCTCACAGTATATTACCTTCCCCACTACCGCCCAGGCACTCCAGAACAACATGACTCAGTTCTGCACCATAGACCACTTCTCCTCTTGCATAAGCATCATCAACCGAACACACATAGCACTCAGAATCCCCAGGTACAAGAGGAGACCTACAGGAATAGAAAATCATTATACTCCATAAATATGCAGGTCATGTGTGATACCCATGGGGAGATTGTGGATGTGTGTGCCTGCTATCCAGACTCCACCCAAGATGCCTAAATCTTCCAACATTCAGGAATCTACCACAAGTTTAACCAAGGGGAAATCACTGACGGTTGACTCCTAGGTAAGCAGTACAGGGATTCCCAACCCCATATCCCCTCACCCTCCTAATCGTCAACATACCCCCTCCCTCTAGATGCCCCCACAACCATTGCCCCACATCCATAAGGTCTGTGATTCTGCTTCATACTACAGGTGACAGAGGCTACCCCTACAATCATGGCTCATGACTCCCTTAGTCTACCCACAAAATGAGGCAGAGGAGGAATGCAACAAGAGGCATAAGAGCACCCACACTATCATAGAATAGACCTTTGGCCAGTTCAAGAATTGTTTCCGATATCTGGACCATTCCAGAGGGGAGCTCCTCTACAGCCCTGAAAAGGTTGCCAAAACTTTCATGGCCTGCTGCATGCTGCAAAACCTGCCTCTCCGTATTAAACAGGCATTGCCAGAGGAGAGACAGCAACCACAGAAGCAGTTGCCAGACCCAGAAGATGAGGCTCCCCCTCCCCCTGCATATAGAGCTGATTTGGGAGCATACCAGCTGGGGGTCCATGCCACACAAACACTCATTCTCATCAATTTTCTGTAAACATAAGTGCATTATTAATTTCTGCACAGTACCTCTGTA
The DNA here is from genome assembly GCF_901765095.1 of Microcaecilia unicolor. Classification (NCBI taxonomy): domain Eukaryota; kingdom Metazoa; phylum Chordata; class Amphibia; order Gymnophiona; family Siphonopidae; genus Microcaecilia; species Microcaecilia unicolor. Next base: position 269,337,723 of record NC_044033.1, on the reverse strand, counting down.
ACATCCCCCACTATCCTCATCACCCCATCTTCCCCAGCACCAATTCCCCCTCTCCCAGCACACACACACCTAAACCACCCCAGCCAACAACTCCTTCCCCTGCACACACACCCCACCCCCTCTCCCCAGCACACACCAACACAACATGGCATTTAGGTGACCCACAGCCCTATATCATCCTACCCCTCCCCTTTACCCTCTGGGAACCACCTCTTCCACCCTGTCACTGAGCTGCTGGTGAAGGTCCGGACTTTGCTGGAACAGAAAGAGTGTCAGAGTCCTCACAGTCATCAGTCCATCCTGCTACCTCAGCTGTACCCTGGAAATCTGGCCACCTGATTGGCCAGGTGGCTGATCTTCTGCTGCATCTAGCACCCAGCAAGGGATCATCTGATGCCTTGGAAGGACCTGGTATCATGGTTGTCCCATTACCCTGGGGTGCTCTGGGTCTCATCCTTGGGTGCTTGGATGGTGGTTGCAGCTCGTCAATTAAGGCAGGTGGTGTGAGGCTTGGCTGGGTGGTGTGGCCACTGGTGCCACTTACAACTACTGTGGAGGGTGTTCCTGCAGGACTTGTGGCCTCATGCTTCCAGTTGGAGGCTCTGGAATTTGCTGTTTGGCAGTGTGCTTGCCAAGGCCGCCGTGTGATCCTGGTTATCATGCTGGATCCCTAGAAGCTGCTGCCAGATATTCTGGGCTGCCTCCCAGTTCTCCTGCTGCATGCTCCACAGCAGCTGCCCGCATTCATGCTGTATTTGGAGCTCCTCGTGCAGCACCTATAGTGATGTCCTTGAAAAGTAGCTCAATCTTGCCATCACTGAATTTGCACTTCCTACTCAGGGTCTTCTTTTTGGGTGCCATAACAATTATGGGATGTGGAGGGTACTGAGGACATTTCAGCTGTGACAACTTAGATGTTTTGGAGATGAACTTTTTTTTTAATTTTTTTATTATGACCTACACATGAAAATGTTTTAGGAAGAATTATGTCTAAATTGTATTAATTCCCTAAGGTTGGGAAAAAGGGGTGGTAGGTTAACTGTGGTTTATAAATTGTTTTTTAAATTGTCTGTTATTACTATCTTAGTTTCTGTTCTGGAATATGTGATTTGTTCTTTGCAAGATGATTCTCCTCCCATGCCTGTAGGTGCATTATTCTTCTATCGTCCCCCAGTATGTTGGCCAAAGTTGACGTCTTTGTTAATGGAAGTAATTCTTCAAGTCCTCAGTCAATTCTCTAGTGTTTTTCTGGTAGGTGATTTTGTATATTGATGAGAGTCAAGATGTTAATGTTAAAGATTTTAAAGTTTTTTATACAATTGCGATTTAATTTTAATGGGCAAAGGACCAACTCATGAGAAAGTTCACTCACTTAATATTCTTGCTGTTTTCCCTTCAACACTAGTGGCCGCTATTAGTTGGTCATGCTTACTTTGGTCCAATCATTTTTTGTTACAATTTTCTTAAGTTTATGTTTGTCAAAACCTTCAGGTAAACATGCTAGTAGATTAATGTCTTTTTTGAAAAAAATGTAGATAATGAAGTTTTTTTGGGCAAAGTATCTGGTCATCTTACCTTGATTTTGAATCCTGTTCTATTAAACATCAATGGGACTCTATTTCTATGGCTGTCTTGGACGAGCTGGCTCCGGTAATGACTAAGGGAGTATTAATTAATAAGAGTGCTTCCGGTTTACAGAGGAAATTTTAAAGATGAAACACAATTGTCGACACCTAGAGAATATCTGGAGTAGAACTAGAGATCAAAATGCTAAGTTCTTAGAGAAGAAACAGTTCAACCAGTATAAATGGAAAACAAGGGAAGCCAAAAACGTGTGTTATAGTGAAATGGTTGAGTCTGGCCATTTGAACAAGGAAAAGAGATATGACAGCTTCTCTCCTTTCAGCTACTTCTGCCCAGCTGGGTCATCCAGCTGATTATTTTGCATCCAAGGTCGATTAGATATGGGCTGAATTAAGTGGGAAGAAATTTATTTCCACTTCCATTATCGAGACCTTGGATAAGCCTATAAATGCAGATATTACTGGCATTCTCATCATCCGATTATTGCCAAACTGTTATGATTCTGCTAGACAGGCAAGGGGAATGACTGGGACTCGTTTCTGATTGGCCTGTTAGGGATTGAGCTGACGTCTGAGGCAGCAGACGTCAGAAGTCAGATCTATTTAAACCTACCTTTTCCTAAAGTCCATGCTTTAGCATTGATCCCTGTCATCTGAAGCCTGTTACCCTCTCTCTGTCTGTGCTAGTAGCACACCGTGCTTTTGTGGGAGTTTGTTTACTCCTCTCATTGCTTGTAGATTCTCTGTGTGCTGGTTGCTCCCAGCGTATGCTTGTTTGTTTCCCTAGCTAAGCTGCTTTCCTTGATTATCTTGCTTCCCTGCACCTGTGGGTGCTCTGTTGCTCTGTCTCTGCGCAGTGGCGTTCCTAGGGGAGCTGACACCAGGGGCAGATCGCCGATGCGCCCCACCCCACAGGTGCAGCGCCCCACCCTGGGTGCAGCGTGGACCCCCCAGCAAAAGGACACCCTCCGCGAAGGAACCCCCTCCGGGTGCATGCCGCTGGGGGGGTGCCGCGCGCGTCTGTCCTCCGTTGTTCCATGCTTCTTCTCTGCCCCGGAACAGGAAGTAACCTGTTCTGGGGCAGAGAAGAAACATGGAACAACGGAGGACAGGAACGCGTGGCACCCCCCCAGCGGCGTGCACCCGGGGCGGACTGCACCTACGGCCCCCCCTAGGAACGTCACTGTCTCTGCGTGCTGGTTGTTCCCAGCGTATGCTTGTTTGTTTCCCTAGCTAAGCTGCTTTCCCTGATTACCTTGCTTCCATGCACCTGTGGGTGCTCTGTTGATCTGTCTCTGTGTGCTGACTAAGTTCTGGTAAGAACGTTCTTTGTTTTTCCCCTTTAACTGCAGTGTAAGCCTGCTTCTCCCTGACTTGTGTTTAGCAGCCCTTCCCTTTAGCCTGCTTTACGCTTTATCTGCTGTGCTTGTCTCCTGATTCTTGTGATCATTGCCCTTATCTGTTTGGTGTATGTAAAGGCAGCCTTTCCTGTTTGCTTGCTTTTCCCTTTGTCTCTAGTATCTGTTATCTGACTCTGTGGCACTGCCTTGCATACTCATGTGTATGGATTCCCTTGACCCTTGGGTGCTGAGTGGCACAGTCCTGTGTATTCCTATAGTGGTTTCCCTTCTCCTTGAGTGCTGTGTAGCACAGCCTTGTGTATTCCTTTAGGAGACTTCCCTTTTCCTTTGAGTGCCGTGTGGCACAGCCTAGTGTATTTGTGTGCTATATGATACAGCCTAGAGTGTTCCTGTGGAGCTTCACTCTTATAGAGTTTGTGTCCCATTCTGACCTTGACTTTCTCTTCCCCTGATCGTAGCTTGTACCTGCCAGCTTCTAGTTTGTCACCCTTCCTTTGTGTCACTAGCTAGCGCTGTGTGCATTGCATGTGCGCAAGTCCCTTTTGTGACCCCTCGTTGTTCTTTTTCCCTTCCCCAGTGTGTGACTCGGTTCCAGTTTGGCCGTGAAGCCCGCACGCTTGGACTCTGTATGAGTGGGTTCCCGTTTGGCCGTGAGGCCCACCTGAGTGGTCTATCTCCCTTTTCTGGTGGTTCTAGTTGTTTGTCCTGAGTGTGCGGGGCTTTATAGCACCTGTTTGGTCCACCCTAGGCCTTGGCCAAGGTCCTTCCTAGGCCTCGGCCTGGGCACAAGGGCTCACGATCAGTTTAACACAAAGAAGTTAAGACATTTTTGGGTAAAGCTTCACAATCTCAATGTCTTTTGGACATTGTTCCTATTTATTTAATACCAAGGGCCCTTGAGATCTTTACACAGTGGGTTACCTTAGAGTTCAATAGTTTGTTGCAATAAGGATCGCTTCCTTTGGATATGAGTAGTATTATATGACACCAATACCCAAAGGAACAGATCTGGAACTTTCTGTACCTTCTAATTTTCAGCCAGTGACTAGTATCCCTTTTTTAGCTAAATTATTCCTTAATAATTCCCTGAGCCAATTATTTGTGGAGTATATGTCTAAATTTTCATGTTTACGTGTTTCTCAATTTGGTTTTAGGGTGGGTCATAATACTGAATCACTTCTCCTAGTACTAACTTATGTAAGGAAACAACTTTAATAGGAAAGCAAATAGTATTATTATAATCTGATATATCCACCGAATCACTATTATGATATTTGAATTTCAGTGCTGTTAAATGTGTATTTTTCTGATCCTGTTTCATTTTAGTCTTATTATTAGGTTTCAATTTGCTGTTTTCAAGTTTTCCTCTTTCATTGTACTTATATTTATACTTGTGCATTTTACTATTGTTATACTGTTAACAAAATTGTAAGTCTGATGTGAAACTGTACCTACTGTACACCTCCTTGGGTGAATCCCAATAAATAATAAATAAATAATCTGCTATTGACAAGAATGAGTGCAGCTGGATTGGGGAGAGTAGTTATAAAGTGGTTTCAGGTGTTTTTAAAGATTAGGAGTTATAGTTGTTAAGAAGGATAACACCCTTTCTCAATCCTGGTTTCCAGGATGTGGGGTACCCTAGGAGTCCCCTTTGTCTCCCCTTCTTTTTAATTTTTAATGGTTTCTCTCTCTAGATGATATTCAGTTTAGACCTGGGGTGCTCTTATTATCAAATGCAGGTGATATTTTACTCTTAGTACCTACATTAGAGAGTATGCAGGACATTATAGATAGGCATTTTCATGTATGGAAAAGATTCAAAATTGGCCTTTGCAAATATATTGAAATTAAATCCTAACAAAACCAACAGGGTGTGGTTTTCTGGCCCTGATTATGTTGCTCCTAAAGAGATAGTTTAAATGCATGATTAAATCTTTTCTGCAGAAACTAAAGCCAAAGTGGAATAATTTTGAAATCTTCTATGACCTTTGAACCAAAAATTAGTCAACTTTGGAAGAAAACGATTTTCAAATTAAGGCAACTAAGATTAATATGGTCATATTTCAATCAATCTATGCTTTATTAGTTCAAATGCTTGTTCTCCCACACTTAGATTACAATAATGTTCTATATTTGAATCTGCCTGTCAAGATATTGAGAAAATTACAACTGATCCAAAATACTGTTATTAGATTGATTTTTAACCTGAAGAATTTTGATAGTGTTTCATCTTATATAACCCAGTTACATTGGCTTCAGGCACAACAGAGAATACTCTTCAAGCCGATTTGTTTACTTTTTCAGGGCCATTTATAGTCTTTCATCTTCCTTAATTACTGTATGCCTTTAGGCAGGTTTTCCAAGAGACTACATCATCTGTTGATATTATGTCCAGTAACTATAATGAGAGTTCGATTTCATAAGATAGGTACGTCTATTTTCCAATTTTATGATTCCTTAATGGAATGCTCTTACTATTAATATCAGAACAGAGGTTAATTATTTATCTTTTTGTAAGAAGACTTTTTCATTTTCTTGACTTTTTAAAGAGGTTTATAGCTTATTTTATACTTAGATAAATTGTATTTTTGCTTTGTATTCTTTTTTAGACTGTATTTTATAGGCTTTTTTTGTGAGGTAAATTGCACTGGACCCAATTGGGGAGGGTGACAGCCAGCTGGAGTCTCTTTTTGCCACTGTCTCCAGGTAAGCAGAGACCTCTGATCCTACCCTCCCCTTTCTGCTAAGATGATGACCAGAGACCTGATCTGCCTTATGTCTCTGATAACAAAGGATTCCTTGCTTTTTGCAGGACCTGGCTTCTTTACAAAATACAGCACAGGCACTCATCTGCCAGAACACAAGGCATAGCAGTGGACTGTGAAACAAACTGCTTGCATGCTATTTACCTATTTATTGTTTAAAAACTGACGTGATGAGACCGTGTGGATATGTGCAGCTGTCAATATCATAAAGACACCCATTTGTGGATGCCTGCCTGATAAGCAGGGGTGGGGGTTCCCTGGGAAGGGTATGTGCACCATGTTCTCCACAGGTCTACGGTTCACAGGGTACATATCTTGTAGCTTCTTTCTAGCCTTACATTTCACATTTCTTTTCAGCTGGCTCCTATAGTTTAGTGGCAGTCCTCCACATCTCCACTAGTGTGGTATACCCCATTCAATTTTGCCCATGTGCCCATCTATTCTCAGGCTGTTGAAGGAGACCATTTTATTTATATATTGTAATTCTCAAAAAGTTAACTCACCTCCACAAACATCAGAATTCCAGTTTTTAATAATGTTTTCCCTGTCCTGCACCTCATGTTCAATAGGCCCTGAGGTGAGGCCCCTTATTTTCTACAGGGCCATCTGAAAGATCAACAGGGAGAGGTGTGGGTTCCACTAGTAACTGCCCCTGCTCTTCCTTCCCTGCAGGAGGCTCCTGGCTTGTGCCTACACTATTCCCCTGCCCTCTGGCCTGCCAAACACAGAGTAAACTCTAGTGTTTGCTATGGCCAAGGACACCAGCTACTTATTACCTGACTGGCTACTATTGTGAGAGAACTGACATGTGTATAACAGTTGCTTTCCTTCTTCATGTATATACTCCCCATAGTTGTATATAGTTTGTTTCCCTTCCCTCCCCTCCAATATCCACCATTGCTGTAAATATGTTAATATATAGATATGAAGCAGCTGTTTGCATATCTTCCAAAACCCTCAGCCTTGTTGGTTGTGGGTAAGGAAGCATGCAGAACAGAGTAAAATGCAGTCTAGACACTACCTATGCACATCTGCTGGTTTGTACCAGCCAGGTGGCTAGTGCAAGACAACTTACCTTAACTTTGAGGAGCTCTATACAGTCTGAAAAAAAGGGTGTGGGGCTGCAGGGTAAAGGGGGGTTATGGGGCTGGTTTCCTGCTGCAACCTGTCAAAAAGACAGGAAAATGCTTAGAGTAGGGGAATTGTGGATGCAATCAGTAGATGTGGCCCCCTCCCTGGGGCCAGCAGTGTAAATGTCTATCTTTGGCAAGGGATACCTGTGATGGGACATACATAAGTACATAAGTATTGCCATACTGGGACAGACCAAAGGTCCATCAAGCCCAGAATCCTGTTTCCAACAGTGGCCAATCCAGGTCACAAATACCCGGCTAGATCCCCAAAATGTACAAAACATTTTATACTGCTTATCCCAGAAATAGTGGATTTTCCCCAAGTCCATTTAATAACGGTATATGGACTTTTCCTTTAGGAAGCCATCCAAACCTTTACTACTTTACTACTGTTACGCAAAATCAAATCCGAAATACATGAAACCAAAAATACATACTATGCAATTCTGGGTGATGAATGCAAAGATGTCTTAAACGTGAGCTTGTTGCAGTATGTATCAGGTACCTATACAAAGCGGTAATAAAGGAAAGGGCAGTTGGATTTGTTGATACTGCAGACATGACAGCAAATGGGATTTCTGATAAAATCATAAAAGTGCTTGAAGTGCTTGAATTAGATCCAGAGTTATGTGTTGGCTTCAGCTTTGATGGAGCAACTGTGATATCTGGAAACAAAGGAGGTGTTCATGTCATTTTGAAACACATGTTTCGGCGGGCTGTTTATGTGCACTGTAATTCTCATCGCCTCAATCTGGTTCTCTGCACAGCATCTAAAGCATGTCCCTCTGTTAGCACATTTTTTGAAATTCTGAACTCCTTGTATAATTTGCCTATATCCCTATCTGTTTTTGCATCCTGTTCAAACTTCTTCTACTAACCTATAAATGTATTCACTCTGCTGCTCCCCAGTATCTCTCCACACTCGTCCTTCCCTACACCCCTTCCCGTGCACTCCGCTCCATGGATAAATCCTTCTTATCTGTTCCCTTCTCCACTACTGCCAACTCCAGACTTTGCGCCTTCTGTCTCGCTGCACCCTACGCCTGGAATAAACTTCCTGAGCCCCTACGTCTTGCCCCATCCTTGGCCACCTTTAAATCTAGACTGAAAGCCCACCTCTTTAACATTGCTTTTGACTCGTAACCACTTGTAACCACTCGCCTCCACCTACCCTCCTCTCTTCCTTCCCGTTCACATTAATTGATTTGATTTGCTTACTTTATTTATTTTTTGTCTATTAGATTGTAAGCTCTTTGAGCAGGGACTGTCTTTCTTCTATGTTTGTGCAGCGCTGCGTATGCCTTGTAGCGCTATAGAAATGCTAAATAGTAGTAGTAGTAGTATATGACAGGTACATATAGGCATGCTCATTTTTTGGAAGTACAGAAACAACTCCATCCTGATAGGCAATGCCTTGAACTTGAACGATCAAAATCTGGCTCTGTGAAAAAATTATTGATGCTTTTTGATGTTATTCTTGAAGTACTTGCTGAATTTTCAAATACTGCTGGACAGACAAAACTAGATTTCCTGTCTCTTCTACATCAAATAGAGACAAAGAAATTCTTATTTCTGGCAGTTACATTTGGGAAATTATTTGAAAGTGATTTTGCCACAAAAGGACTACAGAGAGCCATGTTGTCTGTTACAGATTGCATTAATCTTATAGAGTGTCTAAAAGATGCTTTTGATCAGTTTAGGGAGAACACATCAAATGACTTTGATAAAGTTCTTAAGTTAACAGAGGATCTCATGGAGAAATATGATATTAAAAAGTGGGATGTTTCTTCCTCTCGAAAGACAAAGCTACCTATAAAGTTTGTTGATTCATTGTTTTTTTCCACTTTGGGTAAATCTTCTTCTGTTCAAAGCAATGAAGATTTGAGACATCTGTGGAATGAGATAATTGACTGCCAGCTAAGTGAACTGAATAATCGTTTTCAAGCTGATGCTTATGGAATGATGACTGCTTCTGCTGCCTGTACACCAACGTCTGAGGCCTTTGGCCAAAGAGAGAGTCTACTGCCCCTGTGCACTTTATATGGCATTACCATAGAGGAAATTGAATTGTTTGTTCAGCATCTAAAATGCAAAGTAGCAGAAGGTATAAATTTTCCATCTTTACTCTAAGTACTGGACAACTGCAATGTGGACATTTTCCCAAATGTCAATGCCCTTTTAAGAGTACTTATCACTCTGCTGATGTCTGTATTGTAAGCCACTTGAACTGTGGAATGACTGTTTTCAACTGTAAACAGGATCAAAATTGCATCAAGAGCCTCAATGCTTACCAGTCGCCTCCATAATCTGTCACTGTTATCATTTGAAAGAGAACTGTGTGATTCATTGGACTATGACAGAATTATTGATATATTCAACACCAAAAGACGGCGCCTCATTCTTTAGTGAGCATAGTTTCTCAACTTAATTTGCTAGATACTATTATACAGCTTTGGAATTGTACATTAGCACCAAATAAACTAATAAAAATCATCACATCCTCGAACCCAACCGAACCCCACCAACTAATACAAATGGGCTATATACAGTAAATGCCAGATGTGTAGTTAACAAAACTACGACAATAATCGACTAGATCACAACAGACAATCTCGATTTTATATTTATTAGTGAAACCTGGATCCATGACCTCAAAGATCCCATAATCTTAGAGCTATGCCCTCCAGGGTACAAAATTACCCACTGGACAAGGCATGGAAAAAGAGGAGGAGGCATAGCTATAATCTATAGATCCCAATTCACCGTCACAACATTAACCGAATCCATACTTCCCCAACTTGAAATTGCTTCAGTTAGAATCAACCACCCAACCCTACAGGACCACCTTAACCTCATCCTGTTCTATAGGCCACCAGGCAATTGGCAAGACTGCCAAACACATTTTATGGATTTCATATCGAACACATGTGTTTCTACCCCATACTTTCTTATAGCAGGAGACATCAACCTTCACCTTGAGGATACTAACCTAACAAACATGTGTGAATGCAAGGACTTCCTCCAACTATGGGAGCTTCACTGGCCAAACATGCAACCCACCCATATTAAAGGACACACACTAGACATCATTACATACAAATTATCACCAGAACTAAATCTCACACTAACAGCTACAAAATGGACAACCACACCCTGGTCCGATCACTACAAAGCAAACTTCTCCCTTCACTGGCGAACAAAAGATTCAAAACATAAACAAGAACAACTAACCTATACCACGAGAGGAAAAATAGACCCGCTAACATATTGGCAAAAATTCTATAACAACGAATGGACAGCACTAACAGACTCACCCCAATTTCTTCATGAATGGGACAAAAGATGCAGAATCATATTAGACAACATAGCACCACTTCAATCCAGAACCTCACACAGAAAAAACTCAATACCATGGTTTAATGAAGAACTGAAAAAATTAAAAACACAAGTCAGAAGATTAGAACGAGCATGGAATAAGAAAAAAGACGACTCTGCTCTCAACGATTGAAAGCAGAATACAAATACACCATCAGAGAAATACAGAAAGAAAATACAAATACACCATCAGACAAACTAAAAGATCATATTATAAAACCAAAATCGGACCAGGCTACAAGGATACACATAAACTCTTCCAACTCGTAAACAAACTACTAAATACCACACCGGTTACTTCTAACAACATAGACACCCCATCAGCAAACAATCTTGCGAATTACTTTAAAGAGAAAATTATAAAGCTTCAACTCAAGATACCCACCAACACAATAGATTATCCACCTTATAATTGAAAGAGAAAAACGCCTAGATTTCGACCCAAATCGGGAGATAGACGTTTATCTCACAAAAACGAATAAATCGGTATAATGGAAAGCCGATTTTGGACGTTTTCAACTGCACTCCATTGCGGAAGCGTACAAAGTTGACGGGGGCGTGTCGGAGGCATGGCGAAGGTGGAACTGGGGCGTGGTTATCGGCCGAGGAGAGATGGGCGCCTTTCGCCGATAATGGAAAAAAAGTATGCGTTTGTAGCTAGAATTTAGGGCACTTTTCCTGGACCCTGTTTTTTCACGAATAAGGCCCCAAAAAGTGCCCTAAATGACCAGATTACCCCCAGAGGGAATTGGGGATGACCTCCCCTGACTCCCCCAGTGGTCACTAACCCCCTCCCACCACAAAAAATTATGTTTCACAACTTTTTATTTTCACCCTCAAATGTCATACCCACCTCCCTGGCAGCAGTATGCAGGTCCCTGGAGCAGTTGTTAGGAGGTGCAGTGGACTTCAGGCAGGTGGACCCAGGCCCATCCCCCCCTACCTGTTACAATTGTGCTGCTTAATGCTTAGTCGTCCAACCCCCCCAAGCCCACTGTACCCACATCTAGGTGCCCCCCTTCACCCCTTAGGGCTATAGTAATGGTGTAGACTTGTGGGTAGTGGGTTTTGAGGGGGATTTGGGGGGCTCAACACACAAGGGAAGGGTGCTATGCACCTGGGAGCTCTTTTACCTTTTTTTTTGTTTTTGTAAAAGTGCCCCCTAGGGTGCCCGGTTGGTGTCCTGGCATGTGAGGGGGACCAGTGCACTACGAATCCTGGCCCCTCCCACGAACAAATGCCTTGGATTTATTCGTTTTTGAGCTGGGCACTTTCATTTTCCATTATCACTGAAAAACAAAAACGCCCAGCTCACAAATTGTCGAATAAAACATGGACGTCTATTTTTTTCGAAAATACGGTTTGGTCCGCCCCTTCACGGACCCGTTCTCGGAGATAAACGCCCATGGAGATAGACGTTTTCGTTCAATTATGCCCCTCCACGTAACCCTCCTTGAGTGTTTAGACCCACTACCTGTGGAATATCCAGCAGACCCATCATGGACCAACTTTGACACACTATCGATCGACAACATCTCCCAATCGCTTAAAAAATATGCCAAATCACAATGCAAATTAGACATCTGCCCTAGTAACCTTATAAGATCTGCTCCTCAACAACTCAAAACAGACCTCACGAGGCACCTGAACTACATGCTACAAAACGGTCTCTTCCCAAAGGATAAAGGAAATATGCTACTTACTCCTTTACCTAAAGACGCAAAGAAAAGTACAAGTGACCTAACCAACAATCGTCCAGTAGCATCTATCCCGCTAATAACCAAACTTATGGAAGGCGTAGTGATGAAACAGCTCACTAACCACCTCAATAAATACTCAATTCTGCACGAATCTCAATCAGGATTTCGATCGAACTACAGCACTGAAACAGTACTAGTAACTTTAATGAATAAATTTATACAAACAATTGCAACTGGCAACAACATACTTCTCTTACAATTTGAAATGTCCAGTGCCTTCGACATGGTCAACCATGGAATAATACTACACATCCTGGAATACTTTGGAGTTGGAGGTAACGTTCTTAACTGGTTTAGAGGATTCTTGACCACAAGATCATACCAAGTAACAGCTTAGTAAACAGCAGGGGCGTAGCCAGACTTCGGTGGGAGAGGGATCCAGAGCCCGAGGTGAGGGGGCACATTTTACCCCCCCCCCCCAGCGCTGCTGACCTCCCCTGCCGCCACCGCCACCACCAACAACGACTTTGACCCGCCCTGCCGATGACCCTCTCGACCCCCCTCCCGCCACCAATCCTCCCCCGCCGCCGCCGTCGCCTACCTATGCTGACGGGGGACCCCAACCCCCACCAGCCGAGGTCCTCTTCTACCAGCGCAAGGCTTCGCTCTGTTTCTGTGAGTCTTGACGTAAGACTCACAGAAACACAACGAAACCTTGCGCCGGAAGAAGAAGACCTCGGCTGGCGGGGGTTGGGAGTCCCCTACCAGCAAAGGTAGGCGACAGCGACAACGGCAGCGGGGGAGGGTTGGTGGCGGGAGGGGGGTCGAGAGGGTCGTCGGCAGGGCAGGGTCAAAGTTGTTGTTGGTGGTGGTGGTGGTGGTGGTGGCGGCAGGGGGGGTCAGCAGCGCCGGGGGGGGGGCCTAAAATGTGCCCCCTCACCTCAGGCTCTGGACCCCCCTCCCACCGAAGTCTGGCTATGCCCCTGCTGTTTACTAAGCTGTGCTACAGGCACGTTAGTGTTTTTAACGCACGTGCACTAGCTATGTAGATGCCCATAATATGCCTATGGGCATATACACGGTTAGTGCTAAGATGCTAGCGCACCTTAGTAAACACGGCTCTAAGTTTTTTTAACATTTATTTTTGAGATGGTGTGGCATGGGTAGAGAGTGGGTATTCCTGCACTAACCAGTTAGTACATCTTCTTTACCGTGCACTAACTGGTTAGCATGCGGTAAATGCAGGAGTCCTTACTGCAGTAATATTTTTTATGGTCACACATTAATGCCAGCATTAGTGCATAGCCATATAATGAAAAAATAGAAAATAGCCCTTTTTCATGGCTGCAGTAAAAATAGCCTTAGCGTGCGGGAAAGGCACGCATAAGGGTGCACTAAGCCATTTCTTACTGAAGCTTGGTAAAAGATCAGAAGCAGAGTCAGGTTGACGGCGCGGGGGGAGTGAAAGCAGCGCAAGTGTGGACTTCTGCCAGCGCACATTTTCAATGCAACATGACTTGAGAGAAAAATAGGCGCCGGCAGAACTCCATTTGGGGGAGCATCTGCTCCCCTGGCACCCCACCTAGCTACGCCACTGAAAAAGATCCCCAAGGGGTCCTTTACAAAGGCACGCTGAAAATGGCTTGCGGTAGTGTAGGCACGGGTTTTGGGTGCGTGCTAATCCATTTTTTTAGCTTGCCTGTAAAACAAGTTTTTTTTTTTAATTTTTGCTGAAAATGAACGTGCAGCAAAATGAAAATTGCCAAGCGTCCATTTTGAGTCTGAGACCTTACCACTGCCATTGACCTAGCGGTAAAGACTCACGCGGTAACCGGGTGGTAATGACCTACATGCGCCAAGTGCCTCTTGGCACGTGTCCGTTATGCGCGCCCAAAAATAAAAAAATATTTCTCAGGTGCGCATATCAGACATTCACTAAAATTCAAATTACCGCAAGAGCCACGTGGTAGTTGGGCAGTAACTCCATTTTGGCATGCATTGGGCACGCATAGACGCTTACGCAACTTAGTAAAAGGGCCCCTAAATGACTTGCTTGGGGTAGCAAGTTCCCCAGGTTCTCATCCCACTGTGCAAACCATTAGTAAAACTTAATCCCTGTGAATTAAAATACATTTTATAATCAATTAGCATATAGCCGACACAACTCACTAGTAATGTCTGTCATTCCCATATAAAACAAATACTTCTTAGAGGATAAAATAATATAATTATTTCCCGACTAAAATGTCCCCAAAGTTTACTCACAAAGAGGCAAAACATCTCACCAAACTGGGAGATAAAACTTCTTAAATGTGAAGAAAAAGCTTATCCTGTCTACGAACCAGCTGATGATCACTGAATTTAAATACTTCAAGGCCGATTTTAGATAGAACATTGAAATTAGGAGTGATATATCTAGGTTGGAACATGTAGAATTCTAGTATTCTTTTCAAAAAAATCTACTAATATAAAGCCTTTTCTAAAATACATGCAGGACAGCATGTGTATATGGTTGACATGCAGCAAGATCATCCATTTTACAATTATAGATGTTGAAAAAAAATCACTGAAGGAAATTCAGCAACCTATATATTGAAGTATCAATACTCATATAGAGAAGTTTCGACATACTGACTCACACTTGTAAATGTGACACTTATATATATATCACAAATAGTCTAAGAGTAAAAACAAAATTCAGCACTCTAAAAAATCAAAATTATATTTTGTTCTGAGCATTGAAGGATGATGACATATACTGTATATCAGCCATTTTGAAAACTTAGAGTTTGTTTTACTAAGGTGCGCTAATGGATTTAGCACTTGCTAAATGCTAAGAGGCCCATTATATTCTTATGGGTGTCTTATCAGTTAGCGTGCGTTAAATCTGTTAGCGCACCTTAGTAAAAGAACCCATTACACACGTGCCTGCTTCTAATTACCTACAAAATCTGCAATGCATACACACACACACACACACACACATATATATATATATATATATATTTTTTTTTTTTTTAACTAGGAAACAGGGTGGAGGGACTTCAGGTGATAAACTGCCCTCTCATATCTTTTTCCAGATGACAGGTGCTTGAAGGCTTTGAACATTCATCCTGAAAAGGAAGGCATACTAGGTGTGTTGCTTCTGTCCAATGAGGAACTTCATCAAGCAGAGTGTCCAAAGGAATAAAGCTGATCGAGGACTATATGACATGATTGCTAATCAAAACAGACCCATCCTTTCAGGTAACTGATGCACTGCCTGAGTCATGGAGCCCCAAAACATTTTTTAGACAAGGATGAAACCTTGTTTTCCCATTTATCTTCTGCCTTCTGCAGCTCTGTTACTTTATTTACCCACCATCTCTCCTTCAGTTCCTGAAGTTATACTGACGCAAATTGTTTAATGATAAAAGCAGCTTTTGTTTTACATAGTCAGGCTTATATTTCATCCAAACTGAACACAAACATTGCAAACAGTAAACGTGCAGATTGTGAAATATTGCAGGAAGACCTTAGGAAATTCGAAGACTGGGAATCCAAATGGCAGATGAAATTTAATGTGGACAAATGCAAGGTTATGGACATCGGAAAGAATAATCCAAATCATAGTTACCTGATGCTAGGGTCCACCTTGGGGATCAGTGCTAAAGAAAAAGATCTAGGTGTCGTTGTAGACAATACACTGAAATCTTCTGCCCAATGTGCGACAGCAGCCAAAAAAGCAAACAGGATGCTAGGAATTATTAGGAAAGGGATTGTAAATAAGACCAAGAAAACTATAATATCTGTGTATTGCTCCATGATGCGACTTCACCTTGAGTACTGTGTTCAGTTCGCTGTATCTCAAAAACAATATAGCGGAATTGGAAAAGGTTCAAAGAAGAGCAACCAAAATGATAGAGGATAGAACTCCTCTCATACGAGGAAAGGCTAAAGAGGTTAGGGCTGTTCAGCTTGGAAAAGAGACAGAGGAGGGGATTTATGATTGAGGTCTACAAAATCCTGAGTGGTGTAGAACAAATAGAAGTAAATTGATTTTTTACTCATTCCAAAAGTACAAAGACTAGGGGGCCACTCAGGAAAGTTACATGGAAATACATTTAAAACAAATAGGAGGAAATATGTTTTCACTCAACGAATAGTTAAGCTCTGGAACTCTTTGCCGGAGGATGTAGTAACAGTGGATAGCATCTCTTGGTTCACAAAAAGTTTGGACAAGTTCCTGGAGAAAAAGTCCATACTCTGCTATTGAGACAGACATGGGGAAGCAACTGCTTGCCCTGGGATTAGTAGCACGGAGTGTTGCCACAATTCGGGTTTCTGCCAGGTACTTGTGACCTGGCTTGGCCACTGTTGGAAACAGGATACTGGGCTAGATAGACCATTGGCCTGACCCAGTATGACTACTCTTATGCTCTTAATGTGTTTCAACAGTGTGGACATCAAATCACTTCTCAACAATTTCCACAGTGTTCTGATAAACAGTAGCCTTCAGATACCTTCAAACTTCAGAGCAGGAGCTGTGCATAATAGATTTCTCCCTACTGACCTGCACTATAGTATTCAAATTTTCCTCAAGGTGAGCCTGCGGTTCTGGAAACTTCAGTAGTGTGGCATCCCATTTCTGTGCTTGCTTCTGTTGCTGACTCGACGGAGTGATGGAATAACGCACAGGATAAATCCCAAGGCGATGGCCGAGTGTCTTACATGATATCAGTTAACCTAACATCAGAAAAATAATGGTATCTCATGATGTAATCTACTGTATTATTGTGCCAGTGTTTGCAGCATGGATGCAAAACAAATATTCTTATACTTAATGACTTTTTGAAAATGTACTAGTAATGACTAATTCATATTGAGCACAGGTTTCTGGAAGCAATGTGCCAAAGAATTTTCATTACCTACACCACAGCACCAAATCACTATTGCCCATCTGCTGTAATTTCATCCAATACATGCATTAAAATCTCCTAACATAAACAGCTTGTGTTTGTTAGGTCCAAGAGAACAGAACTGATGCAGTAGCTCATAGAACTCACTTTTTATTTCATCATGAGCCAGCATAGTTGGAGCATATGCACTGATAATAGAAGCCCATTTTCCACAGAGCAAGTTAAGTTGCGATGTCATCAAGCTTGGGCTAATAGCACTTAGTAAAGATTTTAGTTTATTTACCAGTTAGTCTTGAATAGGGCCAGTTTAACCATTAGGTGAACTAGGTGGTTGCCTAGGGTGGCAGCTTTGAGAGGTGTTGCAAAGAGTAGCTGCAGTCACAGCAAAACAATAGGTCCTGACAGTAAGACAACTCAAAGAACCATGATTGTGTTATTTTACCTGTAGAAAGGGTGGGTAATTTTCAGTTAGCCCCTTTAGCCATATTAAGACTTTATTCTATAAAGGTTATGCTCCTAAATGTATGCTTCTAAAATTTATACTCCTAAATTTATGCTCCTATACTGCAAGCATAATCTATGCTCCAAAATAGATTAGTCTAGTAATTTAGGAGCATAAATTTTAGGAGCGTAAATTTAGGAGCATAACCTTTATAGAATAAGGCTTGTAATGGGGAAGATAGTTTTTAAGGTGCATTTCAGTCATAATCTCCTGGATTCTATAAAGGTCACCCAGATTTGGTCACGGATCTCAGATCCACATCCAAACAGTATTGCAGGCCGTATCTTGCTAAGGATGTAAAAAGAATTGAAACGGTGCAAAGAAAAGCTACAAGAATGGTATGGGATTTGCGTTACAAGACATATGAGGAGAGACTT
The DNA here is from genome assembly GCF_901765095.1 of Microcaecilia unicolor. Lineage (NCBI taxonomy): Eukaryota > Metazoa > Chordata > Amphibia > Gymnophiona > Siphonopidae > Microcaecilia > Microcaecilia unicolor. Next base: position 269,320,026 of record NC_044033.1, on the reverse strand, counting down.
GCTGACCTGAACATGTATACCCTGGAGGAAAGGAGAAACAGGGGTGATATGATACAGACGTTCAAATATTTGAAAGGTATTAATCCGCAAATGAACCTTTTCTGTAGATGGGAAGGCAGTTGAACTAGAGGGCATGAAATGAGATTGAAGGGGGGCAGACTCAAGAAAAATGTCAGGAAGTATTTTTTCACGGAGAGAGTGGTGGATACTTGGAGTGCCTTCCCACGGGAGGTGGTGGAGATGAAAACGGTAACGGAATTCAAAAATGCGTGGGATAAACATAAAGGAATTGTGTTCAGAAGGAAGGGATCTTCAGAAGCTTAGCGGAGATTGGCTGGCAGAGCCGGTGGTGGAAGGCGGGGCTAGTAGTTGGGAGGCGGGGCTAGTGCTGGGCAGATTTTTACGGTCTGAGCCCTGAAAATGACAGATGCAAATCAAGGTCAGGTATACACATAAAGTAGCACATATGAGTTTATCTTGTTGGGCAGACTGGATGGACCGTGCAGGTCTTTCTCTGCCGTCATTTACTATGTTACTACTTGTCAAGCCATCAACAATCAGTTGATGTTAATTGGCACTAATTAAATTTGTGCTATTCTATAACACTGCATGGCCAAATTGCCTTGCGCACAACTTATAGGGGGATGCAGCCATGGGAGGGGCATAGGCCGGTCAGGGGCATTCCCAAAATTTAGGCACAGTGTTATAGACTACCTGTACGTCAGGATTCACACCGAATTTTAGCAGGTGTATGTCCTCACACCCAAAGTTGGACACGGGAATCCATGCTAAGTGCTGCACATCTTTTATAGAACAGCACCTGGGGCAAATTATTCTCGGGTGCCATTTACTGAATCTGGCCCAATATTATTTGCCCTTTAGCATGCATTAACTGCCAGATAACATACATTAGAGTAATACAACACATGTTATTGCCATTTAGGGCCAGGTTCAATATATGGCACTTTAAAAATCCACACGGAAAACATTTCTGCCTAGGCGTATTCTATAAGATTTAGGTGCAGTATATAGAATACATGATATCCCAGCGCCTAAAACTACACACCTCCATTTATACCAACAAAAATGTGGCATAAATCCCTGCACGTAGGTTTACCGGACTGGGCCATATTCTATAACAATGTGTTTACATTTGGGAACACCCTCGAAATGCCCATTTCCCCATCTATGGCCATACCCATTTGAACTGCATGCTTTAGAATTTAGCCGCAGTTTATTATAGACTACGCTTAGTGAGTTATGCACGTAAATTCTAATTACTTTCAATTAGTGCTCATTATTGCTTGTTAGGTGCTGTTATCAATGCTGATTAGCTTGTTATGCCAATTAAGTTACGAGTGTAGTTATGGAATACACAGATATAAGCTTGAAATTCTAGGTGCAATGTATAAAATCTGGCACTAACCAAAGAGTTACTGTACTACCTTGGCGCTTATCACATATTCATTTTTGCAGTTATAGCATGGTAAGTGCAAAAACTTATTGCACCTTAGTAAACAGGTCCCATAGACTCTTATCACAACCACGGAGGGGTCTCTGGTAAATGAAGCAGGATAGTTGAAGTAGGTACAGTACTAAAACACAAAAAGCAGCCAGTAACAATCTCTTTCCATTAGTTTTTATTTTCTTGCGTTACTTTGTCCTAAAAGAAAGCAGGTAACCTATTTTATTTTCTTTGGTGCTAGTATTCAAAATGCTTTATTTGGTTAACCTTGGGAGACCTTCAAATTTGGAGTCAATGCATGGATAACTTTGGCTAAGAAACTTCATGTCCAGACAAAAATTAACCAGAAATAATAGGACATCAAGGGTGGACTTCAAAGTTAACTGTGTAGTGAAGATATTCAGGTAAATTATTCTGCCTTTCTTTGTTGCAGAAAGAGCAGGGCTGAGATAACCAGACAAATATTCAGTCCTGATATTGAGCTTTCCTCTGGACCGCTCCATCCTGTTTATATCCTTTTGAAGGTGCGTTCTCCAGAATTGTACACAATATTCTAAATGAGGTCTCACCAGACTCTTATACAGGGGTATCATCACCTCCTTTTTCCTGCTGGCCATTCCTTTCCCTATACACCCATGCATCCTTCTAGCTTTCATTGTCACCTTTTCTACCTGTTTGGCCACCTTAAGATCATCACATATGATCACACCCAAGTCCTACTCCTCTTTTGTGCACAAAGGTTCTTCACCCCCTAAACTCAGATTTTTGTAGCCCAAATGCATGGCCCTGCATTTTTTAGCATTAAATCTTAGCTGCCAAATTCCAGACCATTCCTCTAGCTTTGCTAAGTCCTTCCTCATGTTATCCACACCATCAGATTGTCTACCCTATTGCAGATTTTGGCATCATCCACAAAGAGGCAAACCTTACCAGACAGCCCTTCCACAGTGTCTAAATACACCACATCTAGCACCACATCTGGTCACTAATTCAAAGAAATTAATTAAATTTGTCTGCAAGACCTGCCTTCAGTGAAACAATGTTGCCTCAGGTGCTGTAATCCATTGGATTCCAAAAACTTTACTGTTCTCTTTTTCAAAAGTGTTTCCATTAATTTACTTACCACAGAAGTCAGACTTAGAGGGGCATAATCGAACGCGAACACCCATCTCCATGGGCGCCTATCTCCAAGGACGGATACGCGAAGGGCGGGACAGACTGTATTTTTTAAAAAGATGGGCATCCATCTTTTGTTTCGATAATACGGTTGGTGCCGGGCAAATGCATCGGATTTGGGCGGATTTGAGCTGGACGGTATCGGTTTACAGCGATAATGGAAACCGAAGGTGCCCAGCCCAAAAATGAACAAATCCAAGGCATTTGGTCATGGGAGGGGCCAGGATTCGTAGTGCACTGGTCCCCCTCACATGCCAGGACACCAACTGGGCACCCTAGGGGGCACTTGTAACAATTTTTAAAAAAATTTAAATACCTCCCAAGTCCATAGCTCCCTTACCTTGGGTGCTGAGTCCCCCAAATCCCCCCCAAACCCACTCCCCAGAACTCTACACCATTACCATAGCACTTATGGCTGAAGGGGGGCACCTAGATGTGGGTACAGTGGGTTTTGGGGGCGGTTTGGAGGGCTCCCATTTACCAGCACAAGTGTAACAGGTAGGGGGGATGAGCCTGGGTCCACCTGCCTGAAGTGCACTGCACCCACTAACAACTGCTCCAGGGACCTGCATACTGCTGTGATGGAGCTAGGTATGACATTTGAGTCTGGCATACAGGCTGGCAAAAAAAAGTTTGTAAAGTTCTTTTTTTTGGGTGGGAGGGGGTTAGTGACCACTGGGGGAGACAGGGAAGGTCATCTGTGATTCCCTCCGGTGGTCATCTGGGCAGTTGGGGCACTTTTGGGGGGCTTGTTCGTGAAAAAAAAGGGTCCAGAAAAAGTGACCCAAATTCTCGCTTTCGGTGCCCTTCTTTTTTCCATTATCGGCTGAGCGCGCTCATCTCTCCTCAGCCGATAAACACGCCCCAGTCCCGCCTTCACCATGCCTCTGACATGCCCCCATCAACTTTGCTCGTTCCTGTGACAGACTGCAGTTGTAGGCGCCCAAAATTGGCTTTTGATTATACCGATTTGGGCACCCACGGGAGAAAAGTGCTCATCTCCCTATTTGGGGCGAAATATGGGCATCTTTCTGTTTCAAAAATAAGCGGTTACTGACTTGTAGTTCCCAACTTCTTCCTTATTTCCTCTTTTGTGGAGAAGGACCACATCTGGTCTTCTTCAGTCCTTCAGGTCCACTCCTGACTCCAGAAAACTATTGAAAAGGTCAGCCAGCAGAGCCGCCAGAACTTCCCTACATTCCTTCAGTACTCTTGGATGTATGTCATCTGGCTCTACTGCTTTGTCCACCTTTAATTTAAATTTAAAAATATATATGTTTTTGGGGATGAGACCCCTGCTTTGTCTATATGCACACACAAAAAGTAAAGGGTTTCTCAATAGAAGTCTCTGTTGCCGCTGCCGGCCTAGTTGAGTGGAAATTTACTGGCCTGTGATCCTGAAGCAGAAAGTGGATTATGGTCAAATCCTTGAGAAAGACACAGAGATCATCTGTCTTAAAGCTAAGTTTAATCGATTAATAGATTAAGCTCATAAGTCTAAAGTATCATACTAGGTCCCTATGGTATATGGAGGTTTTTTGCCGATGATGAGGAAGTCCAGCTCCTTGAAGACGGTTTTGCATGTCTAGGAGTTTCTCAAGGTTTTTTCCTCCGTCCACAAGAAGTGTGTTTGCTACTTCTACTGAGAAACCCTTTACTTTTTGTGTGCACCTTTAGTTTAGCCAGCTCCTAATGAACACAGTCTTCTGAAAATCATTCAAGGACTACCACACCTCCATTCTATTGGTGTTTGTCTTCTGTGGCCCTGCTCCCTGTCCTTCAGCAGTGAACACAGAACACAAATATTTGTTAAGTAATTCCACCTTATTTTCTAGATATTCCTCTTTTTCACCTTTGATTCTCGCAATGTCACTTTTTCACTTCCTCCTATCACTAATATATCTAAAAAATGTCTTGTCCCTCCTTTTTACTGTATTGGCTATTTTGTTCTTCCATGTGCACCTTTGCTTTCCTGTCTACTCTACCAGTTTTTCTTAGCTTTTCCAGATACTATCTCCTGTCTTCTTCTTTCTGCGATCTCTTATATTTTATGAAGGTTAACCTCTTTTTCCTTACCTATTCAGCTACTACGTTTGAGAACCAGACTGACTTCTTTTCCTCTTATTTTTATTTACTTTCCTTACAGAAATGTTTATTACCCTTACAATGCTTCTTTCAGTTTTGCCTATTGCTTTCCTACTTCTTCCAGATGTCCAGACAACAGCTCCTTGAGGTAATCCCCTATCTGAACAAAGTTAGTATTTTTTAAAGTTTGATCAGATAACTCCACCCAAACTTGATACAGTGGTCAAAATTTTTTTTAGTGCTGTTGAACATCCCTCTCACCAGCACTTCTCTGGGTAGAAGTCACTCCTACCCAGTTAAGTGCTTCTGAATATTGACTCCTAGTTATCTTTGATCCACTATATTCAGTTCTGCCACAAAAAAAGGATATTTTTCTAAATAGACAGTTAAACTTGCTATGGCATCTCTGAATATTGCCCCCCTTGTGCTTACCTTCTAGAGATGGGCAGCCAGAAAAGTTTTGTTTCACATGTCATTTATGGGAATTTTCATTTTATTCATTTTTATTTGGTTATTTTATTGTTATGTCAGTTGCTAATATTAGGGCACACTCTTTGGAAGTAGGGTGCACTATTTCAAAAAGAGGATGCACTTTTATTCCTAATAGGGCATTCATGCACACACGTTTGGCCATGTGCAATAGGTCCATGGGATAAACATAAAGGAATCCTGTTCCGAGGGAATGGATCCTCAGAAGCTTAGCTGAGATTAGGTGGCAGAGCCGGTGGTGGGAGGCACATAACTTAATTGGTTAGCTAACTAATCAGTCACTGGATGTTAACAAGCAATTATCAACAGTAATTAGCATTAATTGAGGTTTACATGCACAACTCGCTAAGTGTATTCTATAACAAAGTGCGCCTAAATTCGAAGTCGCATAATTGAACAGGGGGCGTGGCCATGGGTGGGGTGTGGGCATTTCTAAAATCTATGTGCGTTATTATAGAATACACCCGATCTGTGCCTAATTTAGACATTGGGATTTACACCAAGTAAAATGTGGCCTAAATGGACGCGACCAAATTTGGTTGTGTAGAGAGGTGCTTGGCATATTCTATATACCTTGCAGAAATTTAAGCCTGTTCTACAAAATTTAGGTGTACTTTACAGAATATGCCTAGGCGTGTTTTTTCCTATGTGGCTTTTTAGGCGCCATATATAGAATCTAGCCCCAAATGAACACTAACCTAATATTCTATAAAGGCCATTCCTTTACAGAATAGTAGCTTAACACGGATCATCCCAGAAACCTATCTTTGGGTGCCATATATTGAATCTACCCCATAGTGTGAACTAGTTTCAACGAGTGTGCACTATTATCGATGTACAACAAAACACAAAGGACTAGATTCTATATATGGTACTAAAAAAATCAGTGCCGAAAAAGCGCTATTCTATAAGCCATGCTTAAAGTTAGGTGTGGTTTATAGAATGGCACTTACAACCAGGAATAACGTGGTTCAATTGTACGTGCCTGCATTAAACACGTATCCCCATTATTCTATAACAATGTGCATTAATTTTAGGAACAGCCCCATTCTGCTTATGACCTTCCCATTTCCCCCCCCCCCCCCCCTCTTTTTCAAATCATGCATAAAATTGAGGTGTGGATCCCGTGCCTAAATTTATGTGCGTAAAGTTCAATGAAATTTAATTAGTGCCAATAATTGCTTGTTAAAAGGAAAATTATGTTAATTAGCTTGTTATTTAATTCAATTGCATGTGCAAATTGGGCACATGTCCAAATTTGCATTCACAATTTTTGATGACTTTTACAGAATTAGGGGGAGAATGTCATCTTTTTTTCTGCTTGTTTTCATTCAGTAACAACACACAACAATGTAGGATATGCCACTGACATTTCTTACAACAGCCCATTTCTTGCAAACAACAGCCCATCCTTAGTACCTTCTTGGTTGTTATGTTATCATTTATGGTAGAACTGCAAAAGCAATTAGAAAGCAACATAAAGGATTCCAGATCTAAAAGGATGTCTGAAAGCCTAAAGGCATCTTCTGCATCTGTGGCTGACTGAATTTACACAATGATGAACAGTTTCATCAGTACCCTAAGGTTCCTACAGGGACTCTTTCTGTTATTTTTTTCTTTACCAAGGCATCTTTAATAATCTTCTATTGAATAGAAGAGAAATGTTTTACTATATATATATCCAGTTTTTAAAGACAACAACGTGGAGGGTAATTTTATAACAGGTCACCTAGGTTGGGAGAGTGCATCTAAGTCAGACTTTGGATGTTTTGCGCTAAACGTCCCACACCCGAATAGGAAATATATCCATTTTGAAAAATAGAAAAATGTCTATTTTTTTAAAAGACTGTTTTGAACAAGGTTTTGTACTTTGTGCATTTATCTTTTCATGCCATTTTCACCCCCCCCCCCCACACACACACACACACACACACACACACCAGGGGTGTATCTGAAAGTCGGCGGTAGCAGGGGCCGGAGCCAGAGTGAGGGGGCACATTATAGCCCCCCAACGCCTCAATTTCCAACCCCCCCCCCCCCGGCCACCATTGCCGGCCCCCCCCCTTCTGCCGTCACCTACCTTTGCTGGTGGGGGACCCCAATCCCCACCAGCCGAGGTCCGCTTCCTCCTGCCACTTTTAAGTTCTTCTTCGTCCTAGGCTCCGTCACTCCGTGCTGTTCAAAGAAGCTGGCGCTGCTACCTCAATCCACTTTCGGAGTCTGATATCACTGCACGATGTATGTGCAGGACGTCAGACTCACAGAAACAGAGTCTGACGTCCTGCACGTACAACGTGCAGTGACGTCAGACTCCGAAAGTGGATTGAGGTAGCAGCGCCAGCTTCTTTGAACAGCACGGAGTGACGGAGCCTAGGACGAAGAAGAACTTAAAAACGGCAGGAGGCAGTGGACCTTGGCTGGCGGGGGTTGGGGTCCCCTGCCAGCAAAGGTAGGTGACGGCGGCCGGGAGGGGGTTGGCAATGGTGGCCAGGGGGGGTCGGAAATGGCGGGGTGGGGGGCTATAATGTGCCCCCTCACTCTGGCTCCGGCCCCCGCTACCGCCGACTTTCAGGTACGCCCCTGATCTGGTGATTACTCCTCCTTCCTCCCCCCTCCCCCAACTAGCTGCCAGAAAGCCCAGTACATGCAAGGATGGGAATGGGAGAGGTTCAGGCGGTCTCGCTTCGTAGGGGATCTTGACTTTCGGGAATATTGCTTTTGGCGTTGAGGCTCTTGGCTGTCAGAAACAGTGATTTTAAAAAGTTGCAAATGTGTATCTAGGGTATAGCAAGGGTGTTGTTAGGAAATTACAACCCATTCAGAATACTGCTGTGCATTTGATTTTTGGTTTATCCAAATATGAAAGTATTTTTCTTTTCTATCTAAAATTACACTGGCTGCTTATTGAGGCCAGAATATATATTTTTTTAATTGCCTTGTTTTCTTTATAAGGTCTTCTATGGTTTAGCGCCTGACTACCTATATGATCACGTTCAACTTTGTGCGGTTAAGAGAACAAGATGTAAAGATGATGTCAGTTATTCCTTCCCTGAGTCTCCTGGTCTCCCCCCTATCTCCCCCCATCCTGTTAGACTGTCACTGAAATGCTTTGATGTCTCACTTATACTGTATATCATGTCATCTACCAACACTTGCTTATTCCGATCTGATGAAGAAGGGCAACCTTCGAAAGCTAATCAAGAAATGTATTAAGTTATGTCCAATAAAAAAGATATCATCTTATTTTCTTTTCCATGTTTAATTTTGTTTTATTTCTATTGATTACCTTTAAAAGTGGCCTTACACGGCTACCACACCTCTCTGCTCTTATTTTAGAAATCCTAGAGGTCTTTTACTAAAGATTAGCTCGCGTTATCTGCAGCAGGGCCCATAAGAATAAAATAGGCCTTGCTGCAGATAACTCGAGCTAATCTTTAGTAAAAAGGCTTCCCCCCCATTTGTGATTTATATGTAAAATTCCAACATTTCACAAGTAGCTGAAATAAATGTGTAAACTTCAATTTTAGAAAGTTGTGATTTATACGTGAAATAGCAGCATTTCACAAGTAGCTCAAATATATGTGTAAATCATAGGCGGTCGGTGGCCCAGCTGTTTGGGGAGGCTAAAGGGGGCGGGGTTAGGGGTGGGGCCAGGGGTGGAGCTTAAATCCATAATTGTCTGATAACACACAGAAAAAAAATAAAAATAAAAGTCACAGTTAATACCTTTTATTAAATTTAGATATTAGATATGTATCATATGTCAAAGAATAAAGTGGTTGCTCAAAGCATATATTAACCACAAACGCTCAACTGCAAAACACTATGCACAACTTTGTGCAAAAACACACTCAGAACCTTACTGTACCATAAATATTACACTGGGCAGAATCTAATACACCAATATACCACCCATACGGAAAATGCAGACCGTCAACAATATGAAATAAGGGATCATAATATCACAATTCTCATGTACAGCCACAAAACACCCTAATTCATGTTTATTGTGGGATAAAATGCCATAAATAAGTAAATAAATATAAACTTTTAATGTTGAGCACCTGATTCTCAAAGTGGACATATTTCAAACATTATAATGAAAATAAAATGAACTTTTCTACCTTTGTTGTCTGGTGACTTTGTTTTTCTGATCATGCTGGCCCAGTATCTGATTCTGCTGCTATCTGTCCTCTTAACTCCGTTTCCAGGGCTTCCTTTCCATTTATTTCTTTACTTTCCGCCTTTCTTCTCCATTTCTTGTCCTACATCCGTAAGTAAAAGCTAGGTCCTCCACAGACTTGACTGTCCAGTGGATCCAGCTTCTGCCTGTTTTCTCCATCCATGTGCAGTTTTTCTCCTCTTTTCCTTTTCCCTCATCTCCTTCCTCTCTCTTCCCTCCCCTCCCCTCTATGTCCAGCAATTTCTCCTCTCTCCCTGGGCCCAGTCCTCCCATCCATGTCCATCCATGCTCCTCTCTCCCCTGCCCCCTCCATTCATCCATATCCAGCAATTCCCCTCTCTCCCTGAGCCCTGCCTTCCCATCCATGCTCCTCTCTCCCCTGCCCCCCCTCCATTCACCCATATCCAGCAATTCCCCTCTCTCCTTGAGCCCTGCCCTGCCCTCCCCTCCCATCCATGTTCATCCATGCTCCTCTCTCCCCTGCCCCCTCCATTCACCCATATCCAGCAATTCCCCTCTCTCCCTGAGCCCTGCCCTCCCATCCATGCTCCTCTCTCCCCTTCCCCCCTCCATTCACCCATATCCAGCAATTCCCCTCTCTCCTTGAGCCCTGCCCTGCCCTCCCATCCATGTTCATCCATGCTCCTCTCTCCCCTTCCCCCCTCCATTCACCCATATCCAGCAATTCCCCTCTCTCCCTGAGCCCTGCCCTCCCATCCATGCTCCTCTCTCCCCTGCCCCCCTCCATTCACCCATATCCAGAAATTCCCCTCTCTCCCTGAGCCCTGCCCTCCCATCCATGCTCCTCTCTCCCCTGCCCCCCTCCATTCACCCATATCCAGCAATTCCCCTCTCTCCCTGAGCCCTGCCCTCCCATCCATCTCCCTCTCTCCCTTGCCCCAACTGCCCACCCTCTTCTCCCCCCCCAAGATCCCCATCCATCTCCCTCTCTCCCCTGCCCCAACTGCCCACCCTCTTCTCCCCCCCAAGATCCCCCCAGAAGAAGGCGGGACACTGAGCGAAGGGAAGCATTTTTACTGGGAGCGCTTTCACTGACACTGTCACTGCCCTGCCGGACTGGAGGTAAATTTGAAAGTAAAAAAAGGAAAGGGATCTTGGGGGAGAGAAGAGGGCGGGCAGTTGGGACGAGCAGCGAGCCCCGGGCATCGTCATCATCAGGATGCGATCTTCGGCAGGGGAGGCTTAGCCTCCCCAAGCCTCTGATACCGGGCGCCTATGGTGTAAATTTCAAGTTTAGAAATCCGGTATTCACATGCGTACAACTCTACTACGTGTAGATAGGAAGGGGTGGTCTTTGTGTGGAGTCTGGATGGAACCAAAATCCACATTTTCATTCCCCATTTCAGAAAAGGAATGCACATGTATTTCTCAATATATCAACATTAGGATTTACAGCTGCTCTTTTGCATGCATATGTTCTTAAAAAGTGTTTAGTTCAGCCAGCCCTTTACAGGAGGGATTAAAGTAGCCCTCCCCTTAATCTCCTGTTGCTTCTTTCTCCCTCCAAAATAGAACTACAGAAAGATTGTAACTTCTCATAGTTCATTAGTTGCATGTATATTAGTAGGTGGAAACAAGAACAAACGACAACCAGCATGGTTAAAGGGAAACGTGAAAAAGGCCATTGAAGTCAAAAGAATGTCCTTCAAAAAAATAGGAAAAGGATTTGAATGAAGTAAACAAGAAGCAACATAAGCACTGGCAAGTTAGATGCAAAGCATTGGTAAAGAAGGCTAAAAGAGAATGCAAACAGAAACTTGCCACAGAAGGGAAAATCCATAGTAATAATTTTTTTCAGTTATATCAGAAGCAGAAGGCCTGTGAGTGAATCCATGGTACCACTGAATCATCAAGGAGTAAAAGGGGCACTCAGATAGGACAAGGCCATAGCAGAGAGATGAAATGAATTCTTTGCTTCAGTCTTTACCAAACAAGATATAAGAGATCTACCTGAACTAGAAATGGTTTTCAAGGGTGACAACGTGGAGGAACTGAAAGATATCGCGGTGTACCTGGAAGATGTACAGAGCCAAATCGACAAATTAAAGAGAAGTAAGTCACCTGGACTGGATGGCATATACCGTACAGTACTGAAAGAATTCAAACATGAAATTGTTGATCTGCTGTTAGTGATCTGTGACCTGTCATTAAAATCATCCATTGTACCTGAAAATTGGAAGGAGATCAATATAGCACCAATTTTTTAAAAGGGTTCCAGGGGTGATCTGGGAAATTACAGGCCAGTAAGCTTGGCATCCCTGCCAGACACAATAGTGGAAACTATTATAAAGAATAAAATTACTGAAAACGGAGAAAAACATGGTTTAATGGAACAGAGTCAAAATGCCTCACCAATTTATTTCATTTCTTTGAAAACATGAATAAACATATGGATACAGGGGAGCCAGTTGATGTAATGTTTCTAGATTTTCAGAAAGCTTTTGACAAAGTCCCTTATGAAAGACTCCTGAGAAAATGAAAAAGTCATAGGAGAGGAGGGAATGTTCTGATGTGGATTAGGGACTGGGTAATGGATAGAAAACAGAGGGTAGGGTTAAAGGGTCATTTCTCTCAATGGAGGAGGGTGGACAGTGGAGTGCCGCAGGGATCTGTACTGGGACCGATGCGATTTAATATATTTATAATTGATCTGGAAATCAGAATGACAAGTGAGGTGATTAAATTTGCAGATGATACAAAACTATTCAAGGTTGTTAAAACACGTGCTGACTATGAAATATTACAGGAAGACCTTAAGAAATTGGAAGACTGGGCATCCAAATGGCAGATGAAATTTACTGTGGACAAATGCAAGGTGATGTACATTGGAAAGAATAATCCAAATCTTAGTTACCTGATGCTAGGGTCCGCCTTGGGTGTCAGCGCTCAAGAAAAAGATCTGGATGTCGTTGTAGATAATATGCTGAAATCTTTTGCTCAGTGTGTGGTGGTGGCCAAAGAAGCAAACAGGATGCTAGGAATTATTAGGAAAGGAATGGTGAATAAGACCGAAAATACTATAATGCCTTTGTATCGCTCCATGGTGAGTCCGCACCTTGAGAATTGCTTTCAGTTCTAGTCACCGTATCTCAAAAAAGATATAGCAGAATTAGAAAAGGTTCAAAGAATAGCGACCAAAATGATAAAGGAGATGGAACTCCTCTCGTATGAGGAAAGACTAAAGAGGTTAGGACTCTTTAGCTTGGAAAAGAGACGGATGAGGGGAGATACGAGTACAAAGACTAGGGGACACTCAAGGAAGTTAGATGGAAATAGGAGGAAATATTTTTTCATTCAACAAATTGTTAAGCTCTGGAACTCCTTGCCAGAGGATGTGTATCTGGGTTTAAAAAAGGTTTGTACAAATTCCTGGAGGAAAAGTCCATAGTCTGTTATTAAGACAGACATAGGAAGCACCTGCTTACCCTGAAATTTGTAGTATGGAGTGATGCCACAATTTGGGTTTCTGCCAGGTACTTGTGACCTTGGCTTGGCCACTGTTTGGAAAACAGGATACTGGGCTAGATGGACCATTGGTCTGACTCAGCACGGCTACTCTTATGTTCTTATGGAGGCCTAGCAGTCAAACATACCTAATTTCAAGGTTCCAAGTCAAACTTGGTGTACCTGACTGTAGCAGTTGCAGTTCAAAACAAAATAGCAAAAGTAGAGGCTGACAAATGTACAAACCAATAGGAAGATAATATCAAAGAGCAGTTTATTTAGAATATTCATATCAGGGACCCGACATGGTCCATGTTTCGGCACTAAAATGCCTGCCTCAGGGGTCACAAACAACTTTTTACAAAAAAAAATATTTAAAAAGTAAAAAAAAAAAAAAATATATATATATATATATATATATATATATATATGCCTTTATAAAATATATAGCAAACATTTATGAACATTCATGATAATATTGCATGACTGTAAATATATAACAATAGATAATGCGAAAAAAAATTTTTAATTTATAATATGCTAACAGATACTGTGGACAGAAAAACACCGAACAATATAAATAATAAATGTAAGATAATAACTGATAAACGAAAGATATAAGTCAGGCTAATAAAACATCGACATATCGATATATATATACTAATCTTATAGTAAAAAACATCCATACAGTTTGAACAAGGAAAACACTGTAGACGTCATGATCCGACACCGTTTAAAAAAATACATACATAGAAATGTAGTTGCTTCACTCTTGACCTCCTTAACCTAGCTGTGCCCCAGGCTTTTATACTTCCTGGACCATGCCCTCCTTGCTCCACCCTTCCTATGTCACTTCCCCCTTGGGCGGGACTATGAGTTTTAAAGTGGCTCTGACACTGTGAGGGAGTATCATTATGGGGATGTGGCAGCATCCTAAAGACTCCCTCACATGCCCCCCTAATGTTTTTTGTATTTTTAAAAATGTTTCTAAGATCACAAAGATAACCAATTAACTGGTTATGGCTTTGAACCCATCAATATTCTGTTTGTGCATAAAAGACCATTTGTCCTGGTGAAACTTGAGATGTATTGACCTGCATGTCTCAATTTCTACTTCTACAAGCTGTCTAAAAAGGGACTGTTTGCATGCTAAAACCATTTTGACTTGTATACTAACCTCTTTTGAGTTTACTGATTCAGTATAATAATATATGGAAATTTAAAAATAGATTGTGCTGTATCATTAATACTATAATAGATTTTAATTTAAAAAAATGGAACCAAATATACGTTCAGACATATTTAACATGCATATAAGTAAAATGTTATTTCTGATGCTGGCTCTGAACATATTTATTCAGAATACAATTCTCTCCATCAAGGATTCAAATGATTTATAATTAGTCCTTAACCAACCACATAAATCATTAGATGTTACTCTGGAGCTTATCAGTAAATTAAGATTGAACTCCTCTTTCCTGGCAAACCAGTCCACATCAGCAGTCATGCTTCTCATTCAATTCATCTCTGGAGAGCTGCCCTGGAGTTTGTATTTAAAATAAAGAATTCAGGCTTTGTCTATAGACACACAACTTTGTATAATTAACACATTTTATACTGATGACCTGCAATTTCTAATACTGTATTCCAATGAAACTAGAGTACATATCACCACTATTTAGTCCAATAGAGTTTACAAAAAATAATTATTAGAAGCTTCACAGAGATTATATGCTAGTCTTTTAAAAACTTTTAACTGACTCTTTCAGGCTTACTTTCAAAAGAGAAGGACGCCCATCTTTCAACACAAATCGAGAGATGGGCGTCCTTCTCACAGTGTCGCCCAAATCGGCATAATCGAAAGCCGATTTTGGGCGTCCTCAACTGCTTTCCATCGCGGGGATGACCAAAGTTCCTGGGGGGGGGGGGGGGGGGTCAGAGGCGTAGTGAAGGCGGGACTTGGGTGTGCCTAACACATGGGCGTCCTCAACTCATAATCGAAAAAAGAAGGGCATCCCTGATGAGCACTTGAATGACTTTATTTGGTCCTTTTTTTGTTACGACCAAGCCACGAAAAGGTGCCCGAACTGACCAGATGACCACCGGAGGGAATCGAGGATGACCTCCCCTTACTTCCCTGGTGGTCACTAATCCCCTCCATCACAGCAGTATGCAGGTCCCTGGAGCAGTGTTAGTGGGTGCAGTGCACTTCAGACAGGCGGACCCAGGCCCATCCCCCCTACCTGTTACACTTGTGGTGGTAAATGTGGGCCCCCCAAAACCAACCAGAAACCCACTATACAATGGTGAGTAGTGGGGGTTGGGGGGGTTGGGGGGCTCAGTGCACACGGTAAGGGAGCTATGCACCTGGGAGCAATTTCTGAAGTCCACTGCAGTGCCCCCTAGGGTGCCCAGTTGGTGTCCTGGCATGTGAGGGGGACCAGTGCACTATGAATGCTGTCTCCTCCCATGACCAAAGGGCTTGCATTTGGTTGTTTCTGAGATGGTCGTCCTTGGTTTCCATTATCGCTGAAAATCAGAAATGACCAAGTCTAAGGACGATCATCTCTAAGGTCGACCTAAATTTCCAGATTTGGGCATCCCTGACTATTATCAAAACGAAAGATGGACGTCCATTTTGTTTCAATAATACGGGTTTCCCCGCCCCTTCACGGGGATGTCCTGCGAGGACATCCTCAGAAAAACTTGGGTGTCCCCTTCGATTATACTCCTCTTTGTCATTTACCCTGGGAAACTCTCAGGCTCATTTTCAAAGCACTTAGCCTCCCAAAGTTCCATAGAAACCTATGGAACTTAGCCTCCCAAAGTGCTTTGAAAATATGCCTCTCTGGGTCCTATGTACTAAAACTTATGATAATAGCATGCGTTCCAAAACATTTTACATGCACATGTGAATGGTAAATCTATAAAGTGGAGCCTAATTTTAGGCACCAACAAGATACCTATTTGGTGCCTGTTCTATAAAGGAAAGTAGGCCCCTTCTTTCCTTTACAGAATGCTGGTGTAACAGGGCCTATATTTTAGGTGCCACCACTTACAGCAGTCATAGAGCTGTCTATAAGCCATTATTAAGATAGACTTGGGGAAAATCCACTGCTTATTTCTAGGATAAGCAGCATGAAATGTATTGTACTGTTTTGGGATCTTGCCAGGTACTTGTAACCAGGATTGCCCATTGTTGTAAACAGGATGTTGTGCTTGATGAATCTTTGGTCTGTCCCAGTATGACAACATGTATGTTCTTATGTTCTAAATGATCAAATAAAACCAATGAGTAAATTATAATATTCTCTAATTTGCATGTGTAACTGTGCTCCTCGCCCATGGTCCATGCAGACTTCCCCCATGTTTGTACTACTTTCAAACTACATGCTGTCACATTTAGGTGCCATTTTATAAATAGACCATTGCTGGAATATTGGTATTTAGTATGTATTTGCACACATATGTGTGTATGTGTTAGATTCTGGTCATTGGTGTGTGTTCTTAGCGTCTAAATATAGGCACCTTTCCTAGGAGTGAGCATTTTTCTCAGCCTTAGAGCTGATGTAAGTGTGAGCACCTAAGTGTGGTAGATACTTGTGTAACTTATAGTATTCTGTAGGTTAGGGAGCCCCACCCATGCTCCATCACTGTATGCACCCTTTATTTATGTATTTTATTTATTTATTAGGATTTATTTACCGCCTTTTTGAAGAAATTCAGTCAAGGAGGTGTACAGTAAGAATAGATCAAACATGAGCAATAGGCAAGTACAGCAGTAAAAATATTCAACTAACAATACAAAGTATGGCATGGTATACTACATGTCAACACAATAAGTAATAGAACATTATAATTGGTAGTGAAGGGTAAGGCAAAGTTTTAACATATAGATGAGTAAGAAAATAGGAAGAATTAGAAAGGTGACTGATTTGAAGAAAGTTGCACATGAGTTCAGAGGAATGGTTAACATATAGATAGGTAAGAGAGTAAGAGGAGTTAGAGAATAAGGTGACTAATTTAAAGAAAAGCACACACGAGGTCAGAGAGATGGTTAAATATTATCTCAGCTAGGGTAGGAGTGGATAAACATGTCCCGCTGCAGTATGTGCAGCCCGAGTCAATCCTTGTGTGTGTGAGTGAGTCTTAGTTACTTCTTCCATTAAAGGTTTGGTTGAAGAGCCAAGCTTTCACCTGCTTCCTGAAGTACAGATAGTCTTGTTAAGCGTAGCCTTTCAGGAAGTGCATTCTAGAGTGTGGGGGCTGCTCCAGAGAAGGCTCGCTTGCGGGTATCACATTGTGTAATGTCTTTTGGAGAGGGTGTAGTTAGTGAAAATCCTTGGGGGACCTTAGTGTCCTTGGCGGGGTGTGGCGGATCATCCTATTCGTCAGATAATCAGGGCCATTTCCTTTAAGGGCCTTGAATATCAGACATAGAGTTTTAAATTTAGCCCTTCATAGGAGATGGGGATCACTTGTCTGAAGTTGTAGATGAAAGAATTATTTGCTGGGTCAAGGAAATGGATCCAAGGAGCAATAGTCCTGGAAAGCTAGTGTTGTCAGAAGAAATTAAGATAACTAGTTTGGAAGAAACTAAGTGGAAAGACTGGTTGAGGAAGAAGAAGTTGGTACTAGAAAAAGAGCAGCCTTGTTCCTATAGGAACAAACTAAGGAAGTCCGTTGCAAATTGGAAAAATGTTAAAGAAACAGTGCAAAAAGAAACAAGTGACTGAACTGAATGGGCAGTGGTGCAGCCAGAGTCTGTAGTGGAACAAGTTTTGCACTTTCCTCATTGGCCTGAAAGATGGGAGTTGAAGGAGTACAGAGAAGGAGAACTAGAGTTTCTTCAGCCAATGCCAGTCCAAGAGTGTAAGTTGAAGGATGCAAGGAAACAAAAGTGAAAAAGAACCTTCGACTACAAGAAGAGGAAGAAGAGACATTTTGTGGTTGAAGGGTGATCTCCTACTTCAAGGGGAGGTTTGGAGGTTACCCAGAAAGAGTTCTATAACTTAACCCTAGAGTCTGTGCAAATTAGAATTTACCTGTGGGTTAAATTGTTGTGGGTTTTTTTTTTATACCTGGTTCGGGTAAGGGAGGCAGGCTCAGGCTGTGGAAGCTGTAGTGCCGCAGTTTTTGGGGTGCCACTGTGTTGTAAGCACTGGCAGACAGCCAATGCTTTCTATGGTGGCTGATCGGGTCCTTGTGGTGTGTGCACGGTCTTGCTCATATGCGCAGATGGCGTGAAGGGCAGTGAGGAGCAGTAGAGGTGGGCTGCACTGGGCCTGACCTGTGTGATTGTGTATGTTCATGTGCAGCGGCATGGAGAATCGGGCCTGAGCAGAACTTGTCCAATTTGAGGATCAGCATAAATAATATATTGGGTCCCCTGGAAATGAAGGCTCAAGGTTGTATAAGTTGAGAGGGAGAAATGATGAAGTGAAGATGTGTGTGAGTGTGTATAATGTTTTATATGGAAGAACTGTTAATTGATAGTGTCATGAGGTTAGAAGACTTTGGGAGTTAAGGTTAATGAAAGTTTTAATGTACATGTTTGTGAAAAATGGATGGAAATTTTGCTGTGAGAAAATGGGGATTATAACAATAGCATTGGTATGGAATCAATGTGAGTGGGACAAATATTGTGGGCTGGGAAGAGTTGGAACCAGGATTATCTGTTTATTTTAAAATAATAGCTATTAAACACAAAATAGTAACATGTCTTGACAGGACACATTAAAGAAGGGGGAACACACCAGGGAGATTGAGTTTTTAAAGAAAGGATAGTAGGGAGAAGACGTTTTGGAATTGATGCCAGCCAACACACGAAAGAGAAGACAAAGACAAGACTTTCTGGGAACTGAATTTTGGGATTAAGTTAAGTTATTCCCATGCTATAGACTTAGAAATGGGAGACACATATGAAAAAAAAAGACAGAAAAAGAAAACCCAACTTGCCTGATTCTGGAGGTAATGCAATCGAGGGGATCCTAAGCTCCTGAAAAACATAATTTATTTACAAAGAATCAATTCAAGAGAAGAAAGAGTTGATTTAGAAATATACGTCTGCATTACATTGTTAAGCATAAGAGAAATAGATGCTTATCTGATGTTGATGTTGAGAATGCTGTTATGTTTCTGAAATGTTCACTAAAGTTGCTGTAGATGTCGGAGAGCTCTGAAAAAGAAAAGACGGATAGAACTGTTGTTAATTTGCTTAAACATTTTAATATACAATTTATTTTTATTGTTAAACTCCCTAGTTTGATGTGAAGAACTTGGGGAAACACTGTGTCAATTTAGTTAACATCATTGTAATACCTTGCTCCCTCACCAGTGGGCTTACATTAAGGACCCATAGAAGCTTGGCTTTACTTAGGTTCAGGTAAAGTTTGTTGTTTTTAGACCATTCTTGATTCGATGTTAGACAGGTAGTCAGTTTATTCAAGGCTGTGTGTAAGTCAGGTTCAATGAGTATGAGTAACTGCACGTCATCGACGTACATGTAGAACTGAATGTCAGTTGACTGAATCAGCTCGGTTAGTGGCTTGAAGTAGATATTGAACAGAGTAGGTGACAGTATTGATCCTTGTGGTACCCCACAGCTCACTGCCCATGGTGGCGATGAGGTGCTACCAAACACTATGGACTATTTCCTGTCTGATAGATTTATTTATTTATTACATTTGTACCCCGCTCTTTCCCACATACAGCAGGTCCAGTGTGGCTTACAAAGTAAAAGAAAGCATCTTACATGGTAAAGAATACAGTAAAAACAAGGAAATGTGGGAACAGTATTATAAATTGTGATGATCATAACTACTTACATTATGAAAGGCATTACAAAGGACATGTGAAA
This sequence comes from Microcaecilia unicolor, assembly GCF_901765095.1. Classification (NCBI taxonomy): domain Eukaryota; kingdom Metazoa; phylum Chordata; class Amphibia; order Gymnophiona; family Siphonopidae; genus Microcaecilia; species Microcaecilia unicolor. Next base: position 269,300,304 of record NC_044033.1, on the reverse strand, counting down.
AGAACATAATGAACTAGAATAGGGAAGATAGACAAGGATATGATAGGATCTGAACTAGGCAAGTACTATTCCACTGATAACTATTTCTGCCAGTTGTACTAGCATTATAGATCATGATCTATAGTGTCAAAAGCTGCTGAGAAATCTAGCAGTACTAACACCGAGGCAAATACCCTGTCTTGGTTTCTGTGAAGCTCATCTAGTAGGAATACAAGGATTGTTTCTGTTCCATAACTGGATCTGAATCCAGATTGACATGCATCTAGCCAGATTCTATCTTCCAACCAATCACTGAGTTGATCATTGGCCAGTAACTTTCAAGTTTGTCTTGGTCAAGGTTGTTTTTCTTTAACAGAGGATGCACCACTGCCATTTTAATGCTATTGGTAGTTACCCATTAGAAAGAGAGGAGTTCATGATTTTTGTGGCACCTTCTGTGAGGCCCCTGCTTGCCTGCTATGCTCTCTTTAATGGGCAGGGGTCAAGGGAGCAGGTAGTTTGTCAAAGGGCTCTAAGGATTTTGTCAAGGCCCTCCTCTGTTATTGGGTTAAAAGAATCCCATATGTCTGTGTCAATAGGGGGTGGGTGTGTTCGCTCCTGGTTAGCTGATTGGAGACTGGGTGGGACTGCCTGTAAATCTTAGCAGAGACTTTTAATTTTATTGGCAAAGTATGCAGCAAAATCACAGCAGTTCAGTTGTGACTGGGCAGGCTGGTTCTGTTGTAGGGGTTCCAGTAGGCTGTTTACTATGTTAAACAGGTGCTTGGTTGAATTGGCAGCCTGTTCAATGCATTGAGAAAAAATACAGTTTTTTGGCTGCTGTTAAGGCTTGGCGGTACTTTGTCATATGATTCCTACAGTTTAGCCTGTCCTCATCTGGTGAGATGAGGACAGGCTAAACTGTCCTTTCCAGTTTCCATCCTTTGTGCCATCTCCTTTCCAGTTTCCGACCTTTGCACTTAAGGGTCCGAAGTTACTACTACTACTTAACATTTCTAGAGCACTACTAGGGTTACGCAGCGCTGTACAAATTAACAAATAAGGATGGTCCCTGCTCAGAAGAGTTTACAATCTAAAGGACGAAATGTCAAGTTGGGGTAATTGAGATTTCCTGAGAAGAGGTGTAGTGATTAGGTGCCGAAGGCGACATTGAAGAGGTGGGCTTTGAGCAATGATTTGAAGATGGGTAGGGAGGGGGCCCGGCGTATGGGCTCAGGGAGTTTGTTCCAAGCATGGGGTGAGGCGAGGCAGAAAGGGCAAAGCCTAGAGTTGGCGGTGGAGAAGGGTACTGAAAGGAGGGATTTGTCTTGAGAGTGGAGGTTATGGGTAGGGATGTAAGGAGAGATGAGGGTAGAGAGGTAAGGAGGGGCTGCAGATCGAGTGCATTTGTAGGTGAGTAGGAGAAGCTTGAACTGTATGCGGTATCTGATCGGAAGCCAGTTCTGGAGAAAACCAAGGTGAGCGTTTGTGAGTGGGTCAAAAGACCTTTTTTAGTGGTTCAGTTTTCTCTAAGGTCTTAGCTAAGTGTGTATTCCAAATATCAAGTTGTTCTGACACTGTAGCTGTCTTTTCATCCACATGTGGATAGTCCAAGGCCTCTAGAAAGTTTTCTGTAGTCAGTTTTTCCTTGTCTCTGATCTCCTTCAAAACTCTGGGAGGTGCCATTTGTTTCTGGTGGTCATTTAGGGAAAACTTAATTAAACAATGGTCTGTCCATGATAAGGATGTTATTTCAGTACTGCTATTCTGGTATTCTGGGATATAAACCTTTTGGGGAATACCAAATATATGACCCTTTTCATGGGTTGAAGAGTTGATCACCTGTGTGAATCCTAGTGCTGTGATCGTGTCCAAGAAGTCATCTGTGGTGGTATCTGGAGTTTCAATGTGTAGATTGAAATCTCCCATGATCACCATCCTAGGATAATTCAGGGCCATTTGTGTAATCAGATCAAGGAGTTCTCACACAGGTATTGTGTTGTTATGAGGTGCTCGATATACCATGAGCAGCCAGATTGGTTTCTCCTCTTCTAGCTGGATTAAAAGAGATTCTGATTCATTTAGCTGGGGTATGGTGATTCTGTGCAGTTTGATTGTATCCTGAATCAGGACTGCTACCTCTCCACCTCGTCTTCCTGGTCTTGGTTGATGTTGGATGTTGAAACTGTTGGGCACAGTTCAGCCAGTGGTAAACCCCCGCTTTCATCTAGCCAGGTTTCACTTATTCCTAAAATGTCAAGATGCTGTTCATGGATGACATCATGGATAACTGAGGATTTCTTTGCAGCTGATCCGGCATTCACCAGTCCTATAGTTCCCAAGGGTGGTCTGAGCGTAGCTTTGGTATGGCAATGAGGTGATCTTTTAAATATTGTTATGTATGTGTTTGACCTCTTGTATTTTTGTCTTCTCTTTGGTTGGTGCGGATTATGTTATGTTATGCTATGTTATGTTTCACAAATATTAAGCTGGCAACAAGAAGTAGAAAATTTCATACTTAAGGCACCCACTACCATCCTTTACCACATGGCTGAACAAGAACACTTTTTAAGAAATTATTTTGCTTATGACAGAGGAGTACAGTCTGAAAGGCTGAGGTGCAGGGCTGTAGAGAAAAGCATGTTTTATAAGGATACAGACATCCTTTTACTTTAATCAGACATAAAAATTGCAATTGTGCACAAGATAAAATGTTAAACTAAAAGCCTGAGGATCTATGTCCTCTATACCCAAAGTCAAAATAAAATCAGCATGGTGACTATAATATATTCTGAATGGATTTACAATGGATTTACACAAGGCAGTAACAATGCTGAAATTCAACTGTTCATTTTCTAAAAATTTGTATTGAGGAAGCTGTTGAACCAAAGATACAAGCACTATCCTTATCCAGAACATAAAATTTTAAGACATAATAGAAAAAAAAAGGATTATAGACCTAGGAAGGAAGTTATTAAGCTGTGTTAGGGTTTTAAGTTGTGTTATTTTCCCCTTAACATGACTTAATGCATGTAAATCTTCTCATTACTATATACAAACTATAATGCGACTTGCAGTGAACATTTTACCTTGCTGGGAGCATCAAGCCTGGAAGCGTGTGCCCAATGCTCTGGGTCAGAGCTTGCCTTTCTTCCCTCACCCCCTCAATCATAACTCCCATCCTGGGAGCATCGGGCCACATCCTTGAGGCCTAATGCTCCCAGAATGCTCAAAAAATGCTGATTTTGAAGTGGCTTTTTAATGATTTGTTTGTTTGTTTGTTTGTTTTATTTTAATATTGTCTAAGGAGAAAAGTTATCAAGATGTGGTAAATGGGGACCTTTTAATGCTTCTTGATTTACCACAGGAGTCAAAAACCTGTGGAATTGTTGTACTTTCAGGTTGCTGACTCCCATGGTAAATCAAGCATTAAAAGGTCCCCATTTACCACATCTTGATAACTTTACTCCTTAGATAAAAATTTTAAAATAAATAAACTGGTATTACACTGGTTCTCTCTCGAGGCCATTTCTCCAAATGGGTTAGCGTTGTGCACACGGTGACAGGAATAAACCTAAGCAATCTCAATCTCTCAAATTTATTGCTAACACTCGCCATAGAACTTATTGCGCCAAAGAAAGTTTCCCCCTGGAGTTTCTTAAGATGTAACACATATGGGCAACCTAGCCAGATGTGCTTGTAAATTCATTTTGCTCAAGCCTGTAGCACCCAAAACTATGGGAAAAATTACTGTACCTTTCTGCCATATTTTCTTGGTCTCAGACTACATTTCGTTCTACTTGAGGATTTTCTCTGTCCACATGATTCTTACACCCATAAGCAGCGGCCTAGCTAAGGGGGGACATGGGGCCTGGGCCCCCCAAATTGGCTCTGTGGCCCCTGGTCTGGCTGATGGGGGTCCCCAACCCCCGCCAGCTGAAGCATTTGTCCCGCGCTGGTCTTACTACATTGCCTACCCTGCTCTTCTCAGTCACGCTGTGAACGCTCGTTTTAGTGTAACTGAGCATGTGTGACACTACGCGTATGCTCAGTTTTATTAAAATGAGCATGCATGGCACGACTAAGAGCAGAGCAGGCAATGCAAGTCCAGTGCAGGACAATCTTTTCAGCTGGCATGGGTTTGTGACCCCCGTCAGCCAAGATATCATCATGCAGTGGCAGCAGCAGGGGGACCAAAATGTCCCCGTCCCCCCCCCCCCCACACACACACACACACACTTTATGTTCTGGCCCCCCCTCCCGTCGAGGTCTGGCTATGCCCCTGCCCATAAGTGTTCTGGTAGAATAGGATCCCTGCCCATGGAAATTTGGCACCTCAGTTTTGGTGACCTATTATAGAATGTCTTCTACACATCCATGTTAGGCCCCTGTTTACAAAATTTTGAATGGGCTGTGTTGGCAATGCCGCACAGCTTTGTAAATGGGGGGGGGGCTAGTTATTTACAAAGCAACACCCCCCCCCTGTTTACTAAGCTGTGCTAACACCTGGCGGTGTGGTAGTGCTGACACAGCCCATTCACTTTGAATGGGCTGTGTCGGCATTGCAGTACAGCAGCCGCTAGCATGACTTTGTAAACAGGGGGGGTAAGTAAGGACTATCCAGGCTGTAATATTTGTCAATTTTTTGACAAAGGCTCCCCCTTTCAGATGGTCACTTGTCTATGGACAGAGATCAAAATCTTTTTCACAAAGACACTTCTCTACAAATGCAGCAAAAAAGGATTCTGTTGAAATGTTTAGGACTGCAGGTACAGAATTAACTTTCACATCCAGCATGTCTAAATTTCTCTTTCTGTTAAGAGAAAACTTCAGATATCTTCAGTCTGTTCTCTTTTCTCACTAAAGATAACATACACACAGAATTTATTCCCAAGCTTTTGCTAATGGAATGTAAATAACTCGCAATTTACTGCACATCAGATTTAGTGACTGAATGCACAGCAAATAAACTGCATTTTCCATAAATCATTTCTGTTTAATACACACTAATGGAAGTGATGTCATTTAATAGAATGAAAAAAAAATCTTTCTAAACCAAATAGATTTTTTTTTAACTTTAATATAACCTTCATAAAGAATTCTGTATGGCTTCATTTTACTGTTACGTGCTCAGGGCCCTTAATGAGTATGTACTGCAGTGGGTGAGAACCTTTTTGGTTGGTGCATTACCGTCTTAGTTTATATAATGAAGGTCCACTAATTTTATAAAAATATTTTTCATGTGTGAAAATTTTCACCATAATGACTGCCTCTGTAGTTGTTATCAAACTTTGGGCTGAAGAGCCATATTTATTTTTTCACATTTTATATAACATAGACATTCCTATTCTACCACAAAGACGTCCATGTCCCTTGTTTTGCTGCATTCAAATTTTGTAAGTTTCATTTTTTTAGAATGGATGTTCTTGTTGGATGTCGCCAACACGTAGATGTCCATTTCTCATGTATTTTAGAACAGGCTGTATGTGGGCAGATCCTGTTCTAAAATACTTAAGAAATAGACATTCATATGTGACGTATAGACTTGGACGTCCATATTCTAAGTTGGACGTCCTTTCTAAAATGTCACTCATGGAGGGGCATAATCAAACGGGGAAGACCATCTCTAAGGGCGCCCATCTCCGAGGATGTCCCCGCGAAGGGGCGGGGCATCCCGTATTATTGAAACAAGCTGGGCGTCCATCTTTCGTTTCGATAATATGGTCGTGGACGCCCAAATCTCAACATATAGGTCGACCTACTACTACTACTACTTAACATTTCTAGAGTGCTACTAGGGTTATGCAGCGCTGTACAATTTAAGAAAGAGAGACAGTCCCTGCTCAAAGAGCTTACAATCTAATAGACAAGTGAACGGTCGGTCCGATAGGGGCAGTCAAATTGGGACAGTCTGGATTCACTGAACAGTAAGGGTTAGGTGCCGAACGCAGCATTGAAGAGGTGGGCTTTAAGCAAAGACTTGAAGACAGCCAGGGAGGGGGCTTGGCATAAGGGCTCAGGAAGGTTGTTCCAAGCATAGGGTGAGGCGAGGCAGAATGAGCGGAGCCTGGAGTTGGCGGTGGTGGAGAAGGGTACTGAGAGGAGGGATTTATCCTGTGAACGGAAGTTACAGGCAGAGATCTAGGAGATGGTCGACCTAAATGTTGAGATGGTCGACCTTAGAGATGGGCAACCTCAGTTTTCGCCGATAATGGAAACCGAGGACGCCCATCTCAAACATGATCAAAGAGGAGTCAGCATTCGTAGTGCACTGGTCCCCCTCATATGCCAGGACACCAACTGCGCATACTAGGGGGCACTGCAGTGGACTTCACAAATTGCTCCCAGGTGCATCGCTCCCTTAACTTGGGTGCTGAGCCCCCCAAAACCCACTCCCCACAACTGCACACCACTACCATAGCCCTTAGGGATGAAGGGGGGCACCTACATGTGGGTACAGTGGGTTTCAGATTGGTTTTGGAGGGCTCACATTTGCCACCACAAGTGTAACAGGTAGGGGGGGTGGGCCTGGGTCCGCCTGCCTGAAGTGCACTGCAGTACCCACTAAAAACTGCTCCAGGGACCTGCATACTGCTGTGATGGAGCTGGGTATGACATTTGAGGCTGGCAAAAAATGTTTTAAAAATTTTTTTGTTGGGTGGGAGGGGGTTGGTGACCATTGGGGGAGTAACAGGAGGTCATCCCCGATTCCGTACTTGGTCCTGAAAAAAAAGGGACCAAGTAAAGTTAGCCAAATGCATTTCAGGGACGCGTTTCTTTTTTCCATTATCGGCCGAGGACGCCCATGTTTTAAGCATGCCCCCGTCCCGCCCCCATGAACTTTGGTCATCCCGGTGACGGAAAGCAGTTGAGGATGCCCAAAATCGGCTTTTGATTATGATCCTGAAAGAAGGACGCCCATCTCCCAATTTGTGTCGAAAGATGGGCGCCTTCTCTTTCGAAATGCCCCTGATAGTATAGCAAAAGCTAGGCACCAATATGGCAGTAGTGGCAGGTACATGCATTCTGTAACTTGGCGCCTGTTCACCTACCCCCCCTTTTACAAAGCCGCGCAAGCGGCTGCCAAAGCAGTAATGCCAATGCAGCCCATTCATAGTGAATGGGCTGTGTCGGCATTACCGTATGGCTTTGTAAAAGGGGAGAACTAGTGCGTAACTGCAAAAGGGTGTTCACATGAGAGAGGCATGGGCATTCTGACCATTACAACACATGCTTTATAGAATATTGTCAGCTGTGAGCATATGGTGCCGCATTGAGGCCCAAATATTGCTGGCGTAAGCGTTTGCACCTAAATTTAGGCATGTCATTGCTGAGTTAAACTAGTATTCTATAATGGTTTTAGCATACAAATTTACCATTATAGAATATTAGCTTGGCGCTCAGATTTTTGGAGCTTAGCTTTTAGCACCCTCTATAGAATTGTGTCTTAAAGATACTAAACCACTAAATAAAGCATAATAGAATTCTTTGCTGTATATTTTATTAGTTATCAAGAAGATTCATTCTAAATTGCCTATTTACAAAACTCAAGTTCTTCTCCACATGCAACTCATTGAAATAATTGTTGATTTTAAAGCCCAAGATGTAGCTTATGCACTGGAGGTGGCTGTACTCCCAATAGGATTTTATAATAGCTATTATCCCCTCAAATTAACCTCATCATTTCACAGAAATAAAGCCTTTAAACATAGCATTAATTCATCAAATAAGAAAACAATTTATTTTGGGGTTTTTTTTTCTTTCCCTGGATTTATGACAACAGCAACGCAAAACAGCAGTGAAAGCTGGGTTTTATTTTTCTCCTGAAAAACAGACATTCCACTGACAGATATGTAAGAAAGGAAAAATGTCCACTCTCACTGCACTAGAAAGGTTCTTTGCTGAGAAAGCACACATTTAAACTTACAAACATTTCCTAACTGGAGATTTAAACATATTGTGCAGTGCTCCTGACATGGCCAGTCACAGTCTACGTGAGGAGCATGCACAACATGCTGTAGGAAATAATAATTTATGTGACACCAAAAAGGCCCATCACCTGAACCCTGTCTCCACCAACTTGTGTTTTGCAGATGCTTTGGAATTCACCAGGGTCTCGAGTCACTCCGGCACTGGTACAGGCAAGTCTGGCATGAGGACCCTGCCCTAATCCGGCACATGAGGGAGTGCCTCAGGGCACGACATAAGTACCACAGACATAGCACCCCTGACCCTGATCCTGATCAAGGTCTGAGTATGCAGTACCCTCCTTACAGTGTGCCCATAACTCCCATATTTACTAGAATGTGTTGCAGCCAACCCCCAACTTATTAGATGACATGGAAAGGAAGGGGAAGGGGAAAGCTGTTTGGACAGCATTGTCCAGCGATCAATAGAAAAATGCCCAGTGTGAAACTCACACACCTACCTAGCACACTGCAGCCGCTATGGCAGAGGAAATAAAACAGTAACCCCAAATACCCACAGTGGTAATCGAACAAAAGTCTCCTACCAAGGGCGTAGCCAGACTTTGGCGGGAGGGGAGTCCAGAGCCCGAGGTGAGGGGGCACATTTCAGCCCCCCCCCTGGCGCCGCCGACCTCCCCGGCATTGCCGACCCCCCCCCCCCCCCGCCGCCGCCACCACCACCACCACCACCAACTTTGACCAACAACTTTGTCCTGCATTGTACGTGCAGGACGTCAGACTCACAGAAACAGAACGAAGGAAGAAGAGGACCTCGACTGGCGGGGGTTGGGGGTCCCCCGCCAGCAAAGGTAGGCGAGGGCAAGGGCGGGATGACGATGGTGGGTTGGTGGCGGGAGGGGGGGGGGGGTCGAAAGGGTTGTTGGCAGGGGGGTCCAGGGCCAAATCTACGGGGGCCCAGGCCCCCGTGGCCCCACGTAGCTACGCCACTGTCTCCTACATTAAGGGCACACATCCCTAACCCCTATAACCAAACATGCATCTGACAAAAGAGGATTCAAGGAGTACAGTACACTGACCACAGAGGGCCGTCACAGCATCACTTGCTCCCCATATGAATGTTCTCTCATGCCCCCAACCCACACTTGTTGGATATACCATCTGCTCCAAAGGTCAGTATGCTGCCCTATGAGACATCCCTCAAGGCCCTAGCTGGGGGCCCCTGAAATCTCCACATTATAGTGGGCCCCCAACCTCCACAATAGAAACTCCCACCTTTGTATACACTTCCCTCCCCCTCCCCCCCCCAGGCAGCCCCAAAATATGGGCATGAGTCATGGGCTGATGTGCAGTCACTGCTATCAGTGAGGGCCCTAAAACAGCTAGCAACAGTACCTCACAGATAGATGCCCCCAAACCTACATTTCACCTTGACATCTAAAACTGCTTTTCTCCTGGAGATCCCAGCAGAGGTGGCCAGAAGAATTGATGGCTCCGTCAGGGTTCCCTGCCAATTCGCAGCCATGACATATTGACATGAGGACACACACACACCCACATCCAGTGGTGTGCTGCAGCCAGCTCACACTAGCTCGCCAGAGCCGTTTGTTAGATTTTTAAGAATTTGAGGAGCCGGATATTAAAGTAGCTACTTTAACAACCACTTCCCAAAATTTGGGCTTGGGTACCCTCCTGGCATCAGCATCCCAAAAACCAAAGGATATGAGAAGAAAATGTAAGAAATGGGTCTTTTATTAAAGTTGACTTAACATGGCACCGTGTTTCAGCAATAGTGCCTGTCTCAGGAGTCTAAAAATTGTAATGACAACCAGTAATTAAATATACATTAAAAAACAATATATATAAAAAATGTGTGAATATGTGATAAAATATATAAACAAAAAAATCCATAACTTATATAGTATGGTTAAAAAAAGTTTACGTACATATGTAGCAATAAAAATTTTTGCAAAACAAGGAGTATAAAAGCATGAAAAAGAATTGCAAAATTACATGGTATGCAGTATTAAAAGCAGTGCGACTGTCTATATAAAAAGGAAAAAATATATAAATCTGAATCATATATATAAATCTGGACTATCTTCGAAATGCCAATCAAGTAAAAGGCTGACCTTAATATAGTTGTGATTCAAGGCTGAATAGTAAAATCTAGCAAATGATAGTGGTACTACCAGGCACGGGTCTGCATTAGAGAACATAAATAGTTAACAATATATGCACCCAGGATGGTGAAGATACATGTGGGTTGATAAAATCAAAATTATCATGGTATGATTGTCTATGATGAGAAACAATCAAAACAAGGTGGCACTTATATACAACTAGGAAAAAATGCCCGTTTCTGAGCGGAATGAAACGGGCGCTAGCAAGGGGCCCCCTCCCTCCGTCCCTCGAAGCTACTTGCCTTGTTCGCTGTGGGCCGTTTCGGCCCTCGAGTGTCAATAGCTCCGCCCTCGACGTCATGACGTTTTGACGTATCATGACGTTTTGACGTGAGGGCGGTGCAGACACTCCAGGGCACACCGGATATCTCGGGCGCCTCAACTTCCGTGGAGGCTTCAGAACGTTGGGGTTGCCTTTTATATATATAGATAAGTCTATGATGACATGCTGACTGTATGCTCTTTAAAAAAAACAACACATATGTCTAAATTTGCTGGGATAAGTAGGACTCACAATCTAAGCTTGTACCTGAGGCAATGGAGGGTTAAGTGGCTTAGCCAAGATCACAAGGAGCAACAGTGGGATTTGAATTGGTCACCTCTGGATTGCAGGACTGGTGCTCTAACCACTAGGCCACTCCCCACTCCACTAGCTATGTTTCCTCAAGCCACACAAATAACATTCCTATTTCTAGACAGTCATCTTAGAAAACTTTCCACTGGAATTGTACTCCATTCACTTTGACTACAAATTTCCTAAAGATAACCAAATAAAAAAATAAAATTAGATAGTTATCAGCTCTTGAAAATTGACCCCTAAAGCTGATACTGTCTCTCAAATGTTAATTTCCACATTCTCATCAAAGATTTCCCTCTCTTCTTCCATGAACTATTGAAATTGTACCCTATTACAACTTCTGCTCTCTATGACTTAACTTTAGATGTTGAATGTGAGACTTTAAAATTCTATAAAAAGCCTCCAGCTATTAATCAGTGAGTAATAGCAAGATATACAGAATATAAATGACTCTACTGTTTTTCACTGAACAATTTGTACATTCTGATGCTTTATCTAATATTCAGTTGTGGATCCACATTCAATTTGGAGGTAGGAGGAGGTGGAGTAGATATTTAAAACCTTCAAATAATAATCAGGCCTTTTAAACATCAAGGTCCAAAGCAACAGCAAATTAGAAGCTTGCATAATTTTGAAACTGTTCATCTTCTGACTACAAAATTAATTACCAGCAATTTTAAGATCAGAAAATAAAAAAGAAAAATTGCATGAGCAGAAAATTGTGAAAAGAAAATGAGATGGGACTGTTGTCCCAAACTAATAGATTTAAGAACTACAGAAACCCCATCATTTAGATATCCTGCTACTCCTGTTAATTTATTTTTATTTATTTGCTGCACTTGTATCCCACATTTTCTCACCTATTTGTAAGCTCAATGTGGCTTACAAAATGTTATAGCAACATGTACACATTATAGGATAAGAATTACAAAATATGGATACAGATGGGTACATAGAATATCAAAGCAATCATATTAACGGAATAATAATTTTACAATTGTTACAAATATGAGTGCATAAGTAACTCATATTGAAGTGGATTGAAAGATCAGCATAACATAACGTAATGATATCAGGACAAGATATAATATTTGAATGCAATGCATGCCTTTCATTGATAGTACAAGACAAAATGCATTTATGTATGGTAGGTACCAGAGGATTTATTTTCCAAACTTGGAGCTGAGACAATGGAGGGTGCAGTAACTTTCCCAAGCTCACAGGGAGCATTTGAACCCTGGTTTCCTTCTTCTCAACTTGCTACCCTACTCCTCCATAATATCATCTTTCTGGTTCTTTCATCCCAACAGCATAACATCCCATGCTCAGTCCTCCTCTGCTGTATGTCAAAACAATGAATTGCCCAGCCTAGGAAGCATCCGTCTCAGTGCATGAAACCCAAAATACAGTCAAAAAATCCACATGAAAAAAATTAAACATCATCAACAATAAAAACCCAGTCAAACAGAACATCTCTAAATAATCTTAGAACTTCAGACAATATATGTTTCCTACCTTCCTATCCTCCACCCACGTCTTAAGTCAGTTCTCAAAACATAACATCTCACATACAGAAGTGTAGATAATTTCCTTGAAGTTTTTGAATTATTTAGGTTTATTTATCCCCTTCCTAGAGTAGTATAGACCCGCCACCCCCTAATAGGTGGAATAAATAAACCAAGGTTACGTAGGTATAAGAAATGCAATTGTTTATTACTTACCAAGGATAGATAAGAAATAGTAATGTCTCATGAGAGTACAGAACTGCTATACATAAGTATGAATTATTTAGGATCTTTTTCACCCCCACCCCAAATTACCAGCCAAAGCCAATTTGCAGATATAAAAGACCCAAGGAAACGTATGAGAAAGCAATAGGATTTATTCCTTATAAGAAAAAACATTCTTTTATTATTACTTGCGAATGCAGATACAATTGATTGGTTTCTCATGGGAGAGCAGTCCTGCTTGCACAAAGGTACTGGCTGTGACTGTCTCCCCCTTGAAGTAGGAAGTACACTCATTTTTATATGTCCATTCAGTATAGGTAATATGACAGTAATTACACCTTATTGGATCTATGGTAATATAATGGTTAATATTTCTTAGAATTCTACTGTACGTGCTTGGCTATTTTTTAGCATTACTTAGAAAGCTTGGTCATCTCCCTGTGAGAGCACTCTGTTCTGCATTCTGACTATATCTTCTTGGGTGTAACCGACTCTGCCCTGTTGGTAGGCTGCACCATCCTGTTATTGAGGTTTTTGCACCCTAGCCCCTTCCTCATTTTGCTGCATGAGGGTGTCACAACAGCTCATGAGTTCTACTGTAACTCTAAAGTTCAGATTAGAGTTACTGGCCTGTAAGCTTCTCTGTCATTTTTAGATCCTGAATCAAAGTCAGGCCTTGAACCAAAGCTCATAGCTATGATGATAATATACATTTTTCTACATGCTGCAACAGCCACTGACATTAATTCCTAGGAAAATACAGCATATATTCAAATTGAATATCACATTTTATAGTTCCCTAAAACATATCTTTGGAAGAGAAAGGTTTTGAGCTGTTTCCAGAATAACCTATAATTAGGCAAGGATTTCAATTTTTAAGGCAATCTGTTCCATAATTTTGCGGCCTGATAAGTAAAAGTTAATGAACATTTGTGTACATTGCACCACATTTCTACTTGAGAAATGAAGCCTGATTTGACTTCACAAACATGAATTACTATAAACTGAAGGAAATATTAATAAATCATTCATATGGAATGGAGTTTCACCATACAAAATTTTAATTGAAAGTCATTGTACAAATCTAAAAATCCCACGTGAAAGCCAGTGAAATTTCACAAGCAAAGGTGTTATACTGTCAAACTTTTTAGCAGACCATAAAAGCCTTGCTGCCATATTTTGTAATATCTATAACTTTCTATGCATTTTGGGCCAGATTCAGTAAATAGTACTCAAAATTAGGCATCAATAGTATTCTGTAAAAGGTGCTTTGTTCAGAACGCCCTTTACAGAATAATACTAGCTTTCTGCGATTCTGATGCCTAATTTTGGGGCCTTTTTACTAAGGTGAGTAAAAAGTGACCTGTGGTAGTGTGGACGCATGAAATTGGCGCACACTGGGCCATTTTTCTTTTTTATTATTTTTTTTTTTATTTATAAGAATTCAAATTTACAAGCAATAAAAATAACTTGCCAGAAATACAGAGAAAATAATACACAAGAATTATTTCAATCAGGTAATTCTATACTCTTCCTTAGACCACAAAATAGGGAGAGTTAAACAAGACAAGGAGATCAATTAAACAACAGTAAACAGAAAAAAACTTGGTATTAACCTGATTATCCCCAGTTATTATTTATCTGAATCATTATTCCACATTGATCGTCTGGTTGGCTTCTTCAAACCCAAAACGGTGTATAGTCAATTTATTTCGTTGGAAACATACTTATTGTCCAATATTAGTAGAAATAATACACCTAATTTCATTTTTTCTCTTTTAAAACCAGAAATTATTTAACAATGCGAACACTTGAGTCTCTAATCCAATTCCCACTGATTAAGGAAATCCCAGTTTCACAGGCTTCACTCCTTTTGAATTAATATTACTAAGTAATAATTTATATTACTTAGAGGAATCATTACAAAGGAAAATAAAATTTTGTCTGCGGCTGAGAGAAAAGACTTTTTTTAAAAATGAAGCAGTAAATGGCCATGTGTTAAAATTAAAAGTCGAGCATGGCTATTTACTGTCTGAGCCCGTACCACCACCTACTGACCTAGCAGTAAGGGCTCACATGCTACTTGCATGCTAATCATGCAACGTGCCAATGTGGCTGCTCTGACAATTACTGCCAGGATCCTCCACTATGGTAGAAAACAGAAAATAATTTTCTGCCGCGGAAAACAGCATGCGCCAATTTCGGAATTACCGCTGGGTGCCAGTGACACCCAGCTATAGTGCCAATTTAGTGCATGCTACCTGCATGTTAACCCTACTGCTGCTTAGTAAAAGGGCCTCATTGGGCGCAAGCTCTTACACCTGCCAAAAGATGCTGTAAATGCATGCTCCCAAATGAAGGCATATAGGCACGCAAATGCCAGTATTTTATAACATTGTGCCTAATTTCTGGGAATGTCCTTGACTTGCCCATGTCCCTCCTATAGCCACACCTCTTTTGAGTGCACACTATGAAATTTAGGTGCGCATATTATAGGATAGGGCATAGGGAGATTCACGCATAACTTCTAATTATTGGCAATTAAGTGCTTGTTAACTTCAATAATTAACTATTAGAGCCTAATTAGTTTACACATGGATCTAGGATCTGCACCCAAATATGGGATGACCTGTACAGAATCCGAGGGTTTGTCTAAGAATCCTACATTTAGCCAAACAACAAAAGCACAATGGCCTCCAAGAGTAAGTTTGTAGCCAAACTTTAACGAATGACCCAGGGGTCTTCAATACCAGTAACACAATCTGGGTGGTGTCTTTTGTTCTTTCTGTGTCAATGGGCAATAACATCGCACAAAAAAGTAAGAGCAATGTAGCCTGTCCTTTGCAAACGTTGGAAAAAACACTGCCAAGACTCAAGAGCGTGAAGCAGAGAGTCTTTCTGTCACAGCAGTATAGAACTTTACAGTAATCTAACTGTTTCAAAATCAAATCCTGAACAACCAATCTAAATTATTCAAATTGTAAATAATGACTGATGTGTCTCTGTTGCCATAATAAACATAAAACCTTTTTAATCACGTTCTTAATGAGTTACGAAAGACAAAAAAACAATATAATGTAAGCCCAAGATTTTCATTGTGGATTCAAGAGAAAATTGCAAACCTCCAATATACAAATAATTATAAGATAAGTTTAAGATTATCATCTTGGACCTTTCCTCTGTAACTCTCCCAACTCAGCTCCATTTGAGTGAGCATAAATCTTACGAATAATCTTAGATTATTCATAAGAACTGGGACATCATCCAATCTCATAATGTATTTCACAATCATCATCTGCAGATTGCCTTCTCCAGAGACCGAAACCTGAAAGAAATCTTGTGTCCAGCTGATTTAGTGAGGTGCACTCCTATTGGTACAGGTGGACATTCTAAATGAGGGACTTGTTCCTTTTGCAGCATGACTGTAGAATGTACTGATTTTACGAATCCCGTTGATGGGAAGATGTACAAATTAAAGTGCTACACTACCTGTAAATCTGATCATGTGGTTTACATTCTGCACTGCCCATGAATGAAATTTTATATGGGCAAAAATGAACGCAAATTTTCCATCCATTTGAGTGAGCATAAATCATGTGTGACTAATAATAAATTAGGGGCTCCTTTGGTCTCTCATTGTAGGGACTTTCATCATACCTTCGAGACTTTTCAATGCTGGATTATTGACTGTGTCCCTTTCAGTTTTCAAGGAGGAGATTTGAATAAATGATTATTACAATTGGAACATGTTGGAACCTAGTGGACTGAATTCTACACTACATTGGGCTGCGTTTCTATAATTAATGAGCATTTTTCTTAGTTTGATGACATCTTCAGCTTTGATTGGCTGTTGGTCGTTTGGCATCCTTTTTAGTTGTATGCACCATATTTGTTCTTTGCCAGCTGTCTCGCAGTGTAAACTTCCCCTGCAGTATGCTTGAGTTATCTCTTTATGAGCACACTTGTGTTTTGTTTTCTGTGGATTTTTTTAATGAACTTTTAAGCCAAGACTTGTTTCTTTGTTCACAGAATCGGGGCAGAGTGAAGGTCTCCAGAGGAAGCTGGAGCGAAACGGGTCCATTGGGACCTCCGTCATTCATTCATTCATCCTGGCAAGACTGAGCGACTGAAAACTGATACATTGCACAATTTGGTGATTAACTTTGCATGACATTTGCTGTGTTGAAGGCTGTTTTTGTTACTAAATAGCCTTTGTTTGTAACTGAAGATCACAGGAGGTTTTTTGACCAATGATCAGCTAATTTTGCGATCCGGTTTCACATGCCACAGTTTGATGAGGTCTTTTTCGTCCTTGCATAATAAACGGATGTGCCATTACATTGATTCACAGCATTTTTGTGGTTTTCACCTCTAGTCACAACTATAACTGATTTATTGCTCTTTTCAGAATTATGGGGTGGAAAGAGGAGGCACTGCAACCTCTCCCTGGTATTTTTCTGGCTTGAACCATATAAAATGTAGTGGCTAGGCCCCTGCCTATATAATTAAAAAAACGAGCATGGCTAACAACCTTCTGCAATTCATAATTCAGACAATGCTTCAAACAGCATGAACATTTGCTTTAATATTTGTCAAGACCTGCATTTCAGCTGGATGGTGCCTATGACCCTGCTAATGGTGCAGAGATGAATAGAGGAGTTCAGTGGAGTTCTCGAGCTGATGAGCACATGAGATGATGACAGCTCAGGATCTGATGGTAGCACCAGACCACCTTTGATCTCCAGAGATGCCCTTTTTATATGGTTCTGACAGGAGCAATGTTCCTCAAGATAAGGTAAACCATTCTCTTCTGGACATTCTGATTTGAAAAACCACAAGAATGCCCTCATTATGCCATCAAAGATGCAGTTCTTGAAACTCCGAGCTCCAGTCTCGTGAAGTTATTTCTAAGGCATTTCACAGAACCCAGGCTCTGAAGCGGCTGGATTGACTTGACCGGAACTTCTTATCTCTGAACAAGAGGTCTATGATACAGTGATTGTCCACCACTTACATTAGCCAGAGTGGGTCACAGGCACCATCCTGCGGAGATGCAGGCCTTGGCAAATATTGAGACAAAAGTGCATGCTGTTTGAAGCATTGTCTGAATTATGAACTGCAGGAGGCTGTCAGCTAAGCTCGGTTTGTAGTTCTATAGGCAAGGGCCTAGCCCCTGCAGGAGGGTCTGAAAGCACATTCCTTGTTACTAGACATATGCACAAGCAAAAAAAAAAAAATTCATCCATTTTCAGATTTCCAGATGTATTTCAGTTCATTTCACACATTTATCTTCTTTTGTACATGCATATTGATAGTTCAAGCATGAATACATAAGTTTTTAATGCATATAATTGATCAAACTAAATGTGAACTAACACATGCACATCCCTACTCATTATCCACAACTCTTCTTTATATCCCTGAGCACAAGATTTCCTTTAAAAAAATCCAGAACTATTCAACTAGCATTAATACAAATCAAATTCATTTTTTAATTGACACTGTATGAAAGTTGAATGCTACCTATCACATGCAGCTGCAAATATTACTCACAGATTTGTATTGAATGTGATAATAGCTTTAAATTAGATTTTAACTTAGATAGAAGAAGCTGATAATTCTGTTGCATAATCATAATAGTATATAAATGCTCAATGTACAGATCTTGGAACACCTGGAAATGATCCTCATGTTTCTTCTCAGTTCCAATAACCGCTCAATAATTATGCTTAAAGGAAAACTACCTTAAAGGGATTTCTCCTAGCCTGCTCCTTCCCCTTCAGTGAAGAGATTTAGCAAAGGAACAATGTGATCCGAGGGAAAATCCAACCCTTTGCTTACCCAAGGTTTCTGAAAGCTTCAGTTCTGTTGCAGGGGCAGTACTGTGGATTATATTATCAATTTATGCACATTATATTCCATAGAAAATTAGGGATGCTCATTCATTTGAAACAACATAGAAGAGGTAAACAATCTTTCTATATCGCAGTGTTTCCCAAGTCCAGTCCTGGAGTATCCCTTGCCAGTCAGGTTTTCAGGATATCCACAATGAATATGCATGAACTTGATTTGCACACACTGCCTCCATTATATACAAATCTCTTTCTTGCATGCAAATCTCTCTCATGAATATTCATTGTGGATATCCTGAAAACCTGACTGACTGGGGTGCCTCCAGAATCAGGTTTGGGAACCACTGTCATACTGTTTTATGTTGTTTTTAACTTGCAACAACAGGGGGGGGGGGGGGGGGGGGGGGGGGGGGTGGGAAATCAGGGGTTTCTTTCTGTGTCCTGAATAATGTGCAGTATTTCAAACTAGCACACACAGAGCAAATTAATAAGCATTATTGGTGATATTACCCCAAAATGGAAAAATAAACAAACAAAACACAAAATCCCATAAAGGACAGGAGAAACTAAACAAAAATGGACATTTTTACCCTGCACACCCCTATAGAAAATCTACCTGAGCAAAACCTGGTGCAAATATCTGTCAGTACTTTGAAGCTGGGTCAAGACTGGAAGTGAATGTAATATGTTAACTGGCCTAGTACTAACTCCTCCCCTGGAATGCCCCCAAAATAGTCAGTTTCGAGATAGGTACTAACCAGTTAAGCACCACTGAAAATGACCAGTTAGTCCCAAGAAAGCAATTTAACCAGGCAGATGACAGGAATCTCCCACACCCAGTTGTATACCTACTATTTATCGTGACTAATTGGCAGGAAACTTGTCCTTTGCGACCTGAAGCATTAGTTGATGCATTCTGTTTCTGGTTGGTATTTTTGTGCATACTCAGATCCTACCTATCTTCTAATTGGAGACCCTTCTGTTCTCATCTTGTCCTGCAGAGTTCCACATTCCCCTACCTACCTCCTTGTAGCTCCTATCTCTCCCTGAACACCTGAAATCCCTTTCCCCCTCCTCAGTGCCCCCTCTGTGTCCTTTAACCCATCCTCTGTGCATATGTGTGTGCTTGTGTCTGTCCATCTGTCTGTCTACCTACAGTTACCTGTTGTGGGTATGTATCTTCCAATGTCTGTAACCATGTATGTCTGTTTGTCTATCTCTGTGTTTGTGTGGTTCTATGCCATAGTTCTTGTTGACCACTAAGTGCTGCCGAGACATTTCTGGGTTTGCTACCATTGAGTGCATTGGAAGCAAACCCAGAACTGGTTCAGCCTTCCTCCATGACCTAGAGCCATCTGGTATACCTACAGTGGGTGAAATAGTGTGTGAACAGAATCATGAGTGGAAGTGAGATGTTGCTGGTGTGTGTATTGGCATGTAGGTGACAGAGGCAACAGAGGAGACAGGAAAGCCATGTGCAGAGGGTATATACTGTTTATGGACCTGACTGAGGAGCAATGTGTGCACAGGTTCAGATTTAATGACAGTTGTATACCTCAGCAGTGTAGAGAAGACAAACCCTGCCAGTCCACCTGAAGGTGACTACTAGCCTAATATTCCTGGCTACAGGGTGCTTCCAGACACCTCTTGAAGCCACAGCAGTCATTAGTCAGCTGGCTGTATCATGCTGCATTGCTCAGTTCTTACAGAACTTTCTGCGAAGGAGCACCCAATATATCAAATTTCCAATACATGAGAAAGAGCAAAACCAAACAAGGATAGGGTTCTATGAGCCGGCATGCTTTACAACAGTACTGGGTTCTATTCACTGCACCCATATAGCCCTGAGACCACCTGCAAGGAGTGAGACCACCTATAGGAACCACAAGTCTTACCATTCATTGAACATTCAGGTCATCTGCAATGCCTCTAATGTTATCTTTGACTGCGTTACCAGAGAGTTGGATTGAGGGAGAGCACTAGATGTGGTACACTTAGATTATAGCCCTAAAGTGACTGACAGGTTAGGAACTGATTGAGTGGAAGGCAACAGAGGGTAGTGATAAATGGGCAATTATAAAAAAACATAGTCATGCATTAGGGCTGCAAAACCAAAGGTAATGGTACAGTTTAGAGGGTGAAGAACTTATATGCACGAAAGAGGAGCGGAACTTGGGTGTGATCCTCCTCAGAATATTACATCTCCCCCTACTGACTGTGTACCATGAGATCTCTCACCTTCCTCCAGCTCTTTCAGCTCAAACTTGTATTCTGCCTCTCCCTCAGCAGCTGATGGTATAAGTGTATCTGAAGCTGCTTGATTCTGCTCTTCCATGTTGTCTGCAGGTTCCTTAAAGTGGCCTCTTCCTCCCTGCTGCCCTCCTTAGCAGGGAGGAAGAATCTTAGTGCACTTTTAAGCAGGCCAAATTGCACTCACCCCCATACATATAGGCACTCTTTATAAAATTGTGTCCATGATACATCTGGCTGCATGTGAGCAAAAGTCAAAGTTAAAGCAGGAGGTAACATGGCTTCAGGGCAGAAAGACTCAGCAAGATAAAGAGCCTATATTTATTTATTTATTTATTACATTTGTACCCCGCACTTTCCCACAGATAGCAGGTTCAATGCAGCTTACAAAGTAAATAGGATTACAAAGTCTTGAAGGAGAATATTACAAGTTGTAGTAAACATTGTAATAGTAGGGTTATGAAAATATGTGAATTAACATGGAGAGGTAAACAAAGATAGGATGAGCAAAAGGGAAAAAGATTGGGAGGGGTAAGGAGTAGGAAGGATGAGGAGGAAAAGATTTGAGTGATGAGCATAAGGAGATTGGGCGACATGGTCTAATAATCGTCAGGACAGGAATCATGTGGGTGGGCTTAAAAGTTAAGTTGAGTCGTTAGGGTAAGCTTTCTTGAAGAGATGGGTCTTCAACATTTTTCTGAAGGGTAGATGGTCGTTGATTGTTCGGATGGATCTTGGCAGAGCGTTCCAAAGCTGGCTGCCCAAAAAGGAGAAACTGGATGCATAGGAGGTCTTGTTTTAGATTAGGTCGATAGTTTAAACTGTACCTATGGGAGTTAGACCAGAAGAGGAGTGTCTTATAGAAGACCCTTAAAAAGTTGGTGTTTTGTTAGAAGTGCCACCATTTTGAAGATCGATGTCGTCAAGGAACAGTTAACAATCCCCTGAAGCAGCAGAGGTGAAATGAGGATTCCTTGTCAGGAGTTGGGCAAGCTATGCATTTGAGATATTTTGGATGGCTGAAAGTGATTATTTGGTAAGTACTATCGAATGTTTATCTTTCAACATGTTTGAGAAATTAAGCGATCTGCACAGCTATTTTTCTTTTTCTGTTCCGATAGACTTCTATTGAAGTTTTTCCTTCTCTGATATTTTCTGCAACTAAAGTGGAGATTTTCTTTGACCTGTGATGGCTGGGTTGTTAGTATTTATTTTTAAGGAGCAGTCTTTGACATGCTGTAAAATGTTTTCTCCACTAAATGTACGTGTGGTATCAGCTGTTGATGAGCTTCTTGACTGTCTCTAGAAGCAATATTTTTGAGCTTCTATAGTCAAGTTTAAAGCTCGAATGGTGGTTAGACTATAGATGTGTTAGATTAGGTTGTCAAAGCTTTAGTTCTTGACAGGGACAGATGGGTACCTCCCAGGTTCTAGCTCAGCACTAGCGAAATTGACTATGCACCCTCCGTAATCTTGGCCCCAAGTCATTGGAAAGTATACGGATTTCATAACAAGTCTTGATGCCTGGTGACAAAGGCCTAGGCTTCAGCCAGTCAAGATGTAGTCAGGCCTATATAACAAGCTACAGATCACAAATTTTACAAAGGGTTTGTCTAGAAGGCTACAAGTACACATCCTAATGATTCACTGCTCTCTCATAGCTAGGTCTATGTGATGGGTTGATGGCAGCTTTACTGAATTCAGCAAGATGCAAGTAATAAATAAGGATGTTTGACTGAAATTACTTGAATCTATGTAAAAAAAAAAAAAAAAAAGCCTAGGATGTAAAGAGAAGTTATTATTCAGACTATAATTCCTTAATTGTCTTGCTCTATCATTTAATGTGTTCAATAAAGCAATGGTCAATTTTATTCTATTTCTGCCTTCTGTTTGATTAATTCATGCTTGTATCAATTAACTGTATAATGAAGGGAGACTGTTTGCAGAGATGCAGATGGTCGGCTACTGAATTTCATCATTAAACAAATGGCAAACAGTAATTTTTTTTTTTTACGTTCCTTCCTTTCCTTTTTTTAAAAAAGGAAATGAAAAAGAATAATATTTTCCCCTCTCCACCATATCTTTGTTCTGTGCACAGTAAGTAGTTCTTCTCTCTTGCCAGTACTCACATGATGGATGAAATCTGAGGAATAATTAAGTCACACACATAAAAAAAGAAGAATGATCTTATTTTGAAAGACTCTGCTGTTAACTATCAATCTGGTGAATGGCTTGATGTTGATTTAACATGAATAATAATTTCACTCTTTAATTTGAATGTTTTTTCCTGTTTCTTAAAAGAATATAACATTTGTTTTTGAAAGGTTTTGAAGGTCCATATAAATGCTTATAAATTCTCTAAGTGAAATTTAAAAATTAACCTTAGTAGTTTAATGTGTTCATTGTGAGCTGTGATATTTTAATATGTTTGCAAATATGCTTGATTTTCATGCTACAAGTTTCTCTGAGTCTACACTGCAGAATACAAGAAATGCAAATATAAGAATAGAATCAACTGAATATCTTTCTCCTGATTTCTAGTCAGAAGAACAGGTCCTGGGTAAGAGCATTTATGTTATTGACTAGAAAAATATTATGGAAGATTTTCAACCAGTCACCAGTTGTTTTAAACATATAGGGCCTGATATTCAAAGCAATTCTAATGGGCAGGAGAGGCTAGGGCCACCTAACCTGATGGGCAGATCAGGTGCAGTACAGGGGATGGCATTGGGGAGGATCCAGCAGTTTTGCAGGTGTCAACAATATTCAGTGACAGCACCCATATAGCTAAGGGAGTGAATTTAGGACAGCTCTAAAGCTGTCCTAATTTGGCCTGCTTAGCTATGTGGGTGCCAGTACTGAATATTATCGGCCCCCGCATAACTTTTATTTTCTTTATGAAGGACCATAATCCTTTTCCTGCACCCCCAAAAGCCCCCTTCCTTCCCTCCCCTCCCCCAGCCCATACCATGTAGATGACCCCTACCCCTCTAGAATTAGGGTTGCCATATGGCTCCAGAAAAAGGAGGACAGATTGAGCCAGTCTGGGTTTTACTTCCAATGCTTTCAATGGAAGCAAAACCTGGAGTGGATCAATGTGTCCTCCTTTTTCTGGAGCCATATGGTAACCCTATCTGGAATGTCTTTTCCCACCCCCAAATCCTCTAGTGGCCTAGTGGTTAGGGTGGTGGACTTTGGTCCTGGGGAACTGAGGAACTGAGTTCGATTCCCACTTCAGGCACAGGCAGTTCCTTGTGACTCTGGGCAAGTCACTTAACCCTCCATTGCCCCATGTAAGCCGCATTGAGCCTGCCATGAGTGGGAAAGCGCGGGGTACAAATATAACAAACAAATAATAATAATACAGTGGTACTAAGAAAGTACCAGAAGCTAGCATGAGAGGTTGTGGCAGCCATTTTCTACAGCCAACTTCCAGGGACAGGAGTGAGGGGGGTCTAGCTCCTGTCTCAATGCCCCACTAGACCACCAGGGAGCAATGGTAGGCCCAGAGGGCCTACCTAGACTGCAGGGAGTGGGGATGATTTTACAGGGTGTGTGAGTCTTCTACATGATGCAGGCTAGAGGGAATGGGGAGGAAAGGAGAGGGGCTTTTTTGAGAGGCTGGAAGAGGGATTGCAGGCCTTAAGAAAGAAAATAAAAGTTAGGCGGGTCTCTGCCAATATTGAGCCATAGCCCATACAACTTTCTTATGTGGGCCCCAGGTACATATCAGCTGGGACCCGCATAAGCTCTGGCAGGCACAGCAGGACAACTTAGCCCCAGATATTTAATGCCAGTGCCCACACATCAACTGGCACTGAATATCTGAGTCTAAATTAGCTGAATATCAGCTAGATAAGAGTTAATTTTAGAACAGGCTGCCTAGGAGTCAGACTTGTGAGTTCTTGTCCCAAGTAGAGCACTGCTGAGCGCGGTACTCGGACCAGGTTCTGCTTGGTGGCTGGACAACCCCGGGTTTCACCTGCGCTGACCGCTGTTCCCCAGAGGTTGAGCCCCTAGGTGCGGGCGGTTTGCAGGACTTACGGGATGGAGCTGGAAGCGGGGTGATGAACGTATCAGCCAGGCAGGCAGCAGATCAAGAGACTAATCCAGGTACAAGCGGCAGGCGGCAGGCAAGGAAGTAATCCAGGTACAAGCGGCAGTCAGTAGGCAGGCGACAGGCAAGAGAATAATCCAGGTACAGGCAAGTCAGTAGGCAGGCAGCAGGGAAGAGAGTAATCCAGGTACAGGAGAAAGTCAGTAGGCAGGCGCAGTGGCGTACCTAGGGTAGTTGACACCCGGAGCTGGTCATTTTTTAACATCCCCCCCCTCCAAAATCTAGTACTAGGCATGCCGAGAATACAAAACACTCAGGACCTATAGAGCAATTCTAGCATACCATAAGCAGTAATTTCTACAAGTCACACAAGGAAAAGGAAAGCATCTTAAACACTACAGTGAGCACTAGAACATCAATTCACCTACTGTAAAACAAAACCAGGCAGAATAACACAGATTGTCCATCTTGCACAGTCAATGCCAACCGAAAGCCATGTCTTTTTCACAAACACAGATACACCCTAATCCACTATAGAATAAGCAATAATAAACTTTTTATTTAGACAAAAATTAAACTGAACCCCTAAGATGCCAGACTCTGCATACAATGCAACACCACAGAAACAGAAAATGTCTCCTAGTACTGTGCAAATCATAAAGACAGCAGATGTAAATTTGAAAAAACTAACAAGTACCAATCACCACTTTACAAATTAACAAATAGAAATAAAACAAATCTAGAAAATAAAATAATACCATTTTATTGGACTAATACATTTAGCTTTCAGAGGCCAAAACATCCTTCCTCAGGTCAATACAGTATAGTGTTGTTACAATATCCTATCCGGACCTGAGGAAGGGGGTTTTGTTCTCCGAAAGTTAGCCAAAATGTATTAAAATTAGTCCAATAAAAAGATTACCTTGTTTACATGTTCTATTATAAACATTAACACAGCTACAATACTACTTTATCCTAAAGCAAAAAAAATAAAAATATATATTTTATTTACAGTTTGTTGTCTCTGGTTTCTGCTTTCCTCATCTTCTTTTCACTGTCTTCCTTCCTTCCAGCATCTGTCTTTCTTCTCTCTCTCTGCCATCCAGTGTCTGCCCTCTCTGCTGTCCCCTCCATCCACTGTCTGCCCTCTCTTCCATCTACATCTGCCCTCTATCTCTGCCCCTTCCATCCACCATCTGCCCCTGTCTGCCCTCTCTCTCTCCCCCTTCCATTCACTCTCTGCCCTTTCTATCGCTTCCATCCACTGTCTGCCCTTTCTCTCTGTCCGCTCAATCCACCATTTGCCCTCCCTCTCCCATCCATCTAGGGTCTGCCCTCCCTCTCACTCCCCCTTCCATCCAGGATCTGTCCCCTCTCTGCCCCTTTTTTCCAGCCCCTAGTTCCAGCCCCACTATCCCACCAGTCCCCAGTTTCAGTCCCAGTCCTTGTCTCCCACCAGTCCCGAGCTTTAGCCCCCAGCCACTTCTCCCTGTCCCCTTTTTAGCCCCCAGTTTCAACCCCAGCCCTTTTCTGTCACCAGTCCTGAGCTTCAGCCCCAGCCACTTCTCCCTGTCTCCTTTTCAGCCCCCAGTCCCCACAATTTCAGCCCCTGCTGCCTTTCAGCCCCCAGTCCCAGTACTAGCCCCCTTATCCCACCTACCCTCCTTCAGCCCTCAGTTTCAGCCACCTTCATCCACATGCCTTGCTCCCCTTTTCAGCCCGACCCATTCTCCCACCTGACCCAGGCATGCCCCATTTTCCATCATGACCCCTTCTCAGACCCCAGTTCCAGCCCCCTTCTCCCATTTGAGAGCCCCTTCCTCCCATCTGAGAACCCCTCCCCACCCCTTCTCCCATCTGAGAACCCCCAGAATACCCCTCTCCTCTCCCATTTGAGAACCTCCTCCCCACCCCAGTCCCCTTCTCCCATCTGAAAACCCCCTCCCCATCTAAGAACCCCCAGAACACCCCTCTCCCATCTGAGAACCCCCTCCCCACCCCAGTCCCCTTCTCAGTCCCCTTCTCCCATATAAAACCCCCTCCCCATGTAAGAACCCCTACAACACCCCTCTCCCATCTGAGACCCCCCTCCCCACTCAGTCCCCTTCTCCCATATGAATACCCCCTCCCCATGTGAGAACCCCAACAATACCCCTCTCCCATCTGAGGACCCCGACCCGACTCTCCTGCTCCCGCCCTCCTCTGAGGAAACTTCCTATTTCCGCGAGGGCGGGACATAGTGAGCCCCGACGACGACGAACTTCGAAGCGAAGAGATTTACTTCTGCAGGGCAGACGCGAGGCACTGCCTGCAACGACGCTTAAAAAATTTTTTTTAAAGGTAGGGTGGGAGCAGCGGGAGCGAAGCAGATCACCCCCCACCCACTGACACCCGGGGCGGACCGCCCCACCGCCCCCCCCTTGGTACGCCACTGGGCAGGCGGCAGGCAAGAGAGTAATCCAGGTTCAGGCAAAAGTCAGTAGGCAGGCGGCAGGCAAGAGAGTAATCCAGGTACAGGTGAAAGTCAGTAGGCAGGCGGCAGGCAGAAAGGTAATCCAGGTACAGGCAAAGTCAGCAATAAGGGACCAGTAGATAAGAAGCAGACTACAGAGTTAGAAACACCTACCAAAGTAGAAGCCGAAGTATGGAGTCTAGGGAGAGCTCAGCTGATCAAGTGCTGGCGTCTAACATCAGCAGGGAGAAGGGGCACAGCCATAGGACAAGAGCAGGGGAAGGAGGAACCGGAAGACTAATAGGAGAGAAGCAAGGGAAGCCAGGCAGAGGAAGAGCAGACCCAGGTGGGTGGAAGCAAAGCAATCAAGGAGCCTGGAAGCCAGGCAGAGAGAGCAGAAACAGGTGCATGGAAGCAAAGCAATTAAGGAGTCTGCAACCACCGCTCTCTGAACAAACCCAGAGAGGACTACACACACATGGATCAGGCAGTGCCAGTGTGTGTGTGTGTTGACGGGACCCAGCGCAGCCCGAGGACGCTGCTTGCGTTGAGGTAGGGGTCATGACACTAGGTTAGATAAGCAGGAAGTTGCCTATTTTGATACTATTATACAAAGGCTCATAGGCACCTGTGTGAGTTTATATGGACTTTTATAAAATTAGGTCACACCTAAAAGTATGCAATGTGCAAGATGGTGCATAATTTTCAGTAGGATCGCTAAGGGGAGGAGAAAGGGCAGAAAAGAGACAATTTTAACAGGCAGGAAATGTTCCTACTCAGTTAAATCATTTTGCCTGTCCCAGTTGCTGATATTTAGTGGCACTGGGAAACAATGATAATATAACATGATCAAATTTGACTTAATAACTGAAGTGGAATCACTAAGAAAATCTACAGTAGCATTTAATTTTTGAAAGGGTAACTATGATAAAATGAGGAAAAATGAGGAAAATGGTAAAAAAAAAATTTGAAAGGCTGAGATGCAAGGTTAGGCATGGACATTGTTTAAAAATACCATTTTGGAAGCCCAGACTAGATGTATGCCACATAGCAGCAGTGGCCTACTTGAAAGCTACATATACAGAGATATGTCCAGAAATGACTATTTTTGCCACCAACATTGCATCTTCATCTCATCAACCAGCTGATGAAACTGCAGACATCTACTACCAAAGTTCCATCAGAGATACAGAATCACAAATCATCAATGACAACTTGGCACCACCTGGGATCTTCGATGCACTTCCCTGGAAGACAAGAAACTTCAGCAGAGTCATCACTGAGCCATTGAACCATACCACAAAGAGATGAGGACACCATGGACCATGGTCCATTCCAGAGACTCAAAGACTCTTTCTCTCTCTTTTATGTTGTTCATTTCTTTGTGTTGGCTATCTCTCATTTCAGCTCATATAAGACTGCAAGAGAGAAGTCGCTAGAGCAACAGTGAAGAAGAGACAAGCAAGAAGTTGCCAAACTTCAAGATCCAGATTTATTTATGGATGTTGCATAGACTTTGTGGTATTTATAAGCTGAGAATTTAAATAGTGATATCTGCGGACACCAGACAGGTAGTGTTGTCTCCATATTCTTGGAGGTAGGGTTTTTTTTTATATGTATATGTTGAACATTGTTATATCAGATTGAATTGCCTCTAACAGATTATATTGCATATGCCTTTAAGAAAGGCAGGAAGTGCCTTTGGAGTACAAATTTTAGTCTTCCTGCAGTGCTCTGTAACAGGGGCGTATCTGCGTGGGGCCTCAGGGGCCTGGGCCCCCGGAGATTTTGCCCTGGCCCCCCCTACCGCCATCAACCCTCCCCCGCTGCCGTTCTTACTTTTGCTGGCGGGGGACCCCAACCCCCGCCAGCCGAGGTCTGCTTCCACCTGCCGCTGCCTTCAAAACTTCTTCTTCAGCCGGCGGGGGACCCCAAACCCCCGCCAGCCGCCCCGCGCTGTTTAAAATTCATCTTCGGCCTCCGTGGCCGTGCTGCTGGGATAGGCGGCGCTGTTGAAATCCACTTCGGAGTCTGACGTCGCAGCACGTACAACGTACAACGACGTCAGACTCCGAAGTGGATTTCAACAGCGCCGCCTATCCCAGCAGCACGGCCACGGAGGCCGAAGATGAATTTTAAACAGCGCGGGGCGGCTGGCGGGGGTTTGGGGTCCCCCGCCGGCTGAAGAAGAAGTTTTGAAGGCAGCGGCAGGTGGAAGCAGACCTCGGCTGGCGGGGGTTGGGGTCCCCC
This sequence comes from Microcaecilia unicolor, assembly GCF_901765095.1. NCBI lineage: Eukaryota > Metazoa > Chordata > Amphibia > Gymnophiona > Siphonopidae > Microcaecilia > Microcaecilia unicolor. The sequence goes on along the minus strand of NC_044033.1, from coordinate 269,271,049 downwards.
GCCAGCAAAAGTAAGAACGGCAGCGGGGGGAGGGTTGGCGGCGGGAGGGGGGTGGAGAGACTAAGTTATTGGTGGCGGTGGGGGCTCGGCGGCGGCGGGGGGGGCGGGGGGGGCGCTAAAATGTGCCCCCTCCCTCTGGCTCTGGCCCCCCCTACCGCCGGAGTCCAGATACGCCCCTGCTCTGTAATAGGCTTTTCCTGAGCACATGTCCCAGTTCCCTAGGCCTTGTGGGACATTTCCTATTGGCTGGTTTCTTGTCTGTGTATGTTGGTATGTAGCCTGCACATTCTCTCTCCATTGTGAATCTGTACCGCTTTCTTGACGGTGCTTCTTTTGCCCGTTTTAATGGGCTCAACAGCTTGTAGGAATATAATGGGCGTCTTAACATTTAGCATGCACTAATTGTTAGCATGCCTTAGCAAAAGGATCCCTAAGGATATTTAGTTTAAGTTCCTTAAATTAACTTATATGCAAAACATTGCATTTAAACAAGAACAGCATCCTCTCCTACCCTAGCTAAGATAATATTTAACCATCTCTCTGACCTTACGTGCAACTTTCTTCAAATCAATCATCTTGCTTTCTAATTCTTCCTACTTTCTTACTCATCTATATGTTAAAACTTTGCCTTACCCTTCACTACCCATTATAATGTTCTATTACATATTGTGTTGTCATTGCAAGTAGTATACCATGCAATACTTTGTATTGTTTGTTGAATATTTTTACTGCTGTAATTGCCTATTGCTCATGTTTGATCTATTCTTACTGTACACCGCCTTCAGTGAATTCCTTCAAAAAGGTGGTAAATAAATCCTAATAAATAAAAAATAAAAATAGTTATCAAGGTTCAAGGCCATAGAAAGGCAAGAAGTGGAGTGCTGAGAGAGGTGATCAATCCAAGCAACCAGAGCCACCAGCAACAAAAATTACCCAAGTTCCACTCAACAGCTTTCTGCCCAGACAAAAAGTTTTGATGACTGCAGAAGATATGGTGCCGATTGCAACAGTTGAATGAAGTGGCTTCAGAAAGTTTTGCCAGCGATATGTGTCTGCCGTCCAACTTCCAAGTAGATGCAATCTAACACAAAGCTTAAACAAACTGTATGACATTCATAGGAACTTGCTTATTATAGAATTAGAACAGCAGATCTTTGGAGCAGCAACAAACACAGTTTTATTGGAATGACCGTTCATTACATAAACAAGGATACACTATTGCACCCTTCCCCCATGTTCGCTGTTTGAAGATTTAAATATTCCCACACTGGAGATAAGATTGCTCAAATGGTGGCTGAAATGTTTGTGGAATTCCACATAACAACTAAGATAATCTGCCGTGTTACTGATAATGCAGTAAATATTACAAAAGCCAGGGCTGGTGTTAGGGTTTCTGGTAGGGTTACCATATTTTCTCCTCTGAAAAAGAGGACACATGTCACGCCCCCCTGCCCCGTCCACCCACACCATGACCCATGACCCACCCACACCACATCCCTTTCGGATCCTCATCCCGCCCCGTCACATATTCCACCCCGGGTCACATATTCCCCTCCCCTGCCCCCCCGTCACCTCCCCTCTTGTCACCTCCCCTCCCCCTTGTCACATAGTCCCCTCCCCTCCCCTTCCCTTCCCTTACTTACTATCTGCCCTGGTGGTCTAGTGACCTCTTTGGGGCAGGAAAGAGCCCCCTCTTTCCTGCCCGGAGCGCTGCCTGCCACTGCCCTGCATCCTTCTTGGTCTCGGATGGGGTTTCAAAATGGCCGCCGAGAGTTGATGCAGCCTCGTGAGACTTCAACTCTTGGCAGCCATTTTGAATCCCCAGCCGAGACCGAGAAGGATGAAGGGCAAGGAAGTGCTCCGGGCAGGAAAGAGGGGGCTCTTTCCTGCCCCAAAGAAGTCACTAGACCACCAGGGCAGATAGTAAAGAAGGGAAGAGGAGGGGAGGGGAGACCCAGGGCACCGCCTGCATGCACTTACGCACGTTTGTCCAGAAATCCAGACAAATGTGCGTGTGGGCAAACCCTGCCGGACGCCCTGGACATGCCCTCAAAAAGAGGACATGTCCAGGGAAATCTGGACGAATGGTAACCCTAGTTTCTGGTGCCCCTCTACAGCCTATTAGTCAGCATCTCCTACCCATCCAGCATCTCCTCTCTCTCCTTTCTCCTCCCAACCCCCCCTCTCCCCCATCTAGCACCTTCTCTCTCCCCTCCCCTCAATGAGAGCAACACAAACTCCTCCAGACACCTGCCCCCAGTGCTTTTTTTGTATGAAAAAAGGTACTGGTACTCATTATGGGTAACCTTAGGAACGGGATCACTATAGCTCTGCCCCTGCAGTAGCCACACCCCTTTTACCAGCCATGGTGCATATAAACAGGCATCATTGAAAATATTGCACCAGTATAGGAGAAGAATAATAACTTGTGTTTTTTTAAATTATAAATAACTTCTGTAAGCTGTCATAGTTCCAGTATACCAAAAATGACACAAACCAAATTAGCATACAGACCAGGAATTAGGAGAACAGTCTTGCCAAATCTGAAACACAATATGTTATCAAAGTCTCAGAACTTAACAAACAGATCCCTATTCAGACACTTGGCCTTGCAGTCACAAATGCAGAACATAGCTAGTCCTCTTCAAATTCTTCAAAACTTAACCTGAAATCCTAAGAAGCTAAACTCTGCATACAGCACAATACCAGAAAAATAGAAAGAAACACATTGCTATACATTGCAAAATAAGACAGCAGATGTAAATTCTCAAATTGGTCATATTCCAAACACCGAAATGAAAGTAAATTGATTTTTTTCTACCTTTGTTGTCTGGTGATTTTGTTTTCCTGATCATGTTGGTCCTACTCTCTGATTCTGCTGTTCTCTATCTGTTCTCTTAACTCCGTTTCCAGGGCTTCCTTTCCATTTATTTCTTTATTTTCCTCCTTTCTTCTTCTTCATTTCTTGCCCTACATCCATAAGTAAAAGCGGGGACCTCCGCGGACTTGACTGGAAGAGGTATAAAGAGTGGATCCAGCTGTTGACTATTTTCTCCATCCATGTGCAGTTTTTCTCCTCTCTTCCCTTTCCCTCATCTCCATCAGTATGCATCTCCTTCCTCTGTCTTCCCTCCTCTCCATCCATGTCCAGCATTTCTCGTCTCTCCCCTTTCCTCCATCCATGTGTACATACTTCCTCTGTCTTCCCTCTCCTCCATCCATGTCTAGCATTTCTCCCCTCCCCTCCATTCATGTGCATCTCCTTCATGTCTTACCACCCCTCCATCCATGTTCAGTATTTCTCCTGCCCTCTCCTGCATCCATCCATGTCCAGCAACTCTCCTCTCTCTCCTGACCTCCCCTCCATCCATCCACCCATGTCCAGCAACTCTCCTCTCTCTCCTACCCTCTCCCTCCCTCCATTTACATCCAGTAATTCCCCTCTCTCTCCTGCCCCCTCCATCCATGCATGTCCAGCAGTTGTCCTCTCTCCCCTGCCCTCCCCTCCATGTCCAGCAATTTCTCCTCTCTCCCCTCCCCTTTACTCCCATCCTTGTCCAGTGATTCTCCTCTGCCCTCCCTTCCCATCCATGTCCAGTGATTTCTCCTCTCTCCCCTGTCCTCCCCTCCCATTCATGTACAGTGATTCACCCCAGCCCCCACCTGCCCCCCTTTTCAGCCCCAGAGTTCCATTTCCAACCCCAGCCCCCCACCTGCCTGCCCTCTTCTCCTGCAACATCGCACTTTTTATTCCTGCTGCCCTGCATTTAAATCTTTTATTTTACCTCAAAGTCAAAGTGGCAGCGGCGGAAGCAGTGAAAGAAGCAGGTTCGCCTTGAGCTTTCCCTTCCCTCTTAGTGTTCCGCCTTCCTCTGATGTAATTTCCTGTTTCTGCGAGGGCGGGACAGTGAGAGGGAAGGGAAGGCTCAAGGCAAGCCTGCTTCTTTCGCTGCTGCTGCCACCGCTGCCGCTTTGATTTTGAGGTAAAATAAAAGATTTAAATGCAGGATGGCAGAAATAAAAAGAGTTCTGTCGGGGAGCTGAGGGTGGGCAGGTGGGGACTTAGGGCTGCAGCTGGGGCTGGACCTGTGAGCCGCTAGTGGTGGTAAGCATTGCTTGTGGTGCCATCCAGAGATCGGTGCCCCGTGCCATGCTTACCATGCTTACCAGGTTGCGCTGGCCCTGACAACAGCCTTATGTCTTCTGAGTGGCATTTGCATTGGTGGCAATGAAGAGAAAGGCAGTTCATTCTCAACAGCCAGTCACTTTCTGAGTCAGAGGTGGTCAAAGCTGCTGATGTCGAATCTCTGTTTGATGTGATCGAAGATGAATCACGTGCTGAAAACATTGTGGTTTCACAAGCACAGGAGATGTGCCAATCACATACTCAATCTGGTAGCAACTGTTGGCAGCCATGAAGCACGAAAAGATTTACACTACAAGCAAATGTTTAACAGGGCCATGGGGAAATTACAGATTCTTAGCAATGCAGTCAATCGGAGTGCCAGATGTTGTTGAAGCAGAGGCTGATCTTACATTCCTCAATCCAACCTGCACAAGGTGGGTTTCAGATTACTTAGCCATCAGTTGATTGGTTACAACTGGAGTGGAGAAGACATGAGAATATAAACAAGAAATAGGACTAGAACTTATGACTAATACTGAGATGGTGTTCCTGAGGAATTATGTCAGTGTCATAAAGCCATTGTCAGCTGCAACTGATATTCTGCAAGCAGGAAATACTGCTATATTGGACATGTGGAGGGGCATAATCAAAAGGGACACCCAGGTTTTGCTGAGCACGTCCTGCAAAACGTCCCAGTGGAGGGGGATAGGAAACTCGTATTATCGAAACAAGGTGGACGTCCATCTTTCATTTCGATAATACGGTCGGGGATGCCTAAATCTTGACATTTAGGTCGTCCTTAAAGATGGTCATCCCTAGACTTGGTTGTTTTTGATTTTCGGCAATAATGGAAACCAAGGACGCCCATCTCAGAAACGACCAAATCCAAGCCCTTTGGTCATGGGAGGAGCCAGCATTTGTAGTGCACTGGTCCCCCTGACATGCCAGGATACCAACCAGGCACCCTAGGGGGCACTGCAGTGGACTTCATAAAATGCTCCCAGGAACATAGCTCCCTTACCTTGTGTGCTGAGCCCCCTAAACCCCCCTAAAACCCACTACCCACAACTGTACACCACTACCATAGCCCTTATGGGTGAAGGGGGTACCTAGATGTGGGGACAGTGGGTTTGTGGTGGCTTTTGGAGAGCTCATTGTTTCCTCCACAAACGTAACAGGGAGGGAGGGGGATGGGCCTGGGTCCGCCTGCATGAAATGCACTGCACCCACTAAAACTGCTCCAGAGACCTGCATACTGCTGTGATGGAACTGAGCATAGGCGGTCAGTGGCCCAACTGTTTGGGGAGGCTAAAAAGGGCGGGGTTAGGGGTGGGGCCAGGGGCAGGGCTTACATCCATAATTGTCTGACAACACAGAAAAAAAATAAGTAAAAATAAGTCACAATTAATACCTTTTATTCATTTTAGATATTAAATATGTATCATATGTCAAAGAATAAAGTGGTTGCTCAAAGCATATACTAACCACAATCGCTCAACTGCAAAACACTACGCACAAATTTGTGCAAAAACACACTCATAAACCTTACTGTACCATAACACTGGGCAGATCCTAATAAACCAATATACCATCCATACGGAAAATGCAGACCGTCAACAATATGAAACAAGGGATCATAATATCACAATTCTCATGTAGAGCCGCAAAACACCCTTAAGTGTTCACAATGAGCTCCTTTTATGAACGACTATATGTAGATCCTTCAAGAGGTAGTGTGTCATGATTTAAGCTCTAAAACCCTTTCTGATGATTTGGTGCCACCTCAGTAAGCCCAATACACAATCTCTCCAGTTCAAAACACTATACACAAACTTGTGCAAAAACACACTCATAACCTTACCAAACCATAACAGCACTAATTCCAAGGACAGGACGAGCACAACCTTATGCATGGAAAGGCAGAACTGTAATTATACCAGGCTCTAAAATACCAATACACTACCTCGTAAAAAAAACAAGACAAAAAGGACTGCAAATGCTACACGCTAGCAGGATACTGCACCTTGATCATGCATGAAAAACACATGACACAACAGATATGAAGGCAAAATACTGAACTGGAAAGCTACCTCAAGAAGTCAGACTCAGCATGCAGCAATACTAGAAAAATTGAAACTTACATGCAAAATATCACAGATGCACATTTCCAAAAGCTGACATATTCCAATTAATAAATTCTGAATAAAATACTTTTTTCTACCGTTGTTGTCTGATCATTTGGTTTTTCTATTCACTTTGGTCCCAGTGTCTTCTGTTTTATGCAGTGTCTTCTTTCCATTTGATATTTTTTCTCTCACCATGTCCACCATCCTCCTGTGTCCTTATGTGTCCTGTCTACCATCTGTAGCCCTGTTCCTATCCTTCAGTATCCCGATCCAGCTCTTTAATTCAACAGTTTCTCCTCCATCCATATCCAGCATTTCTGCTCACTCCCCTCCATCCATGTGCATATACTTCCCTCCCCTCCATCCATGTCCAGCACCTTCCCTCTTTCTTTCCTACCATTCCATCCAGTGTCATCCCTCTTTCTCTCTCCATCCTTCCACCCATTATCCTCTCCCAATCCTTCCGTCCATTGTCTTCCTCTATCTCCCCTTCCTTCTAGACAGTTCTCTCTCTTGACCCTTTTCCATTCAGCATGTCCTCTCTCACCCCATCCTTCTAATGTCTTTCCTCTTTCCCTCCCTACCAGTTTCTTCCCTCCTTCCAGCATTTTTCCTCTTTCTCCCTCCTTTCATCCAGCCAGCATTTCTCAGTCTGACAGCTAGGGTCTCCCCCAGTTTCTCCCCAGCAGCTTCTCTCTCTCTCTTGCCCATGTCCCCTCTTTCTGTCCCCATTTCTTTCTGGCTCTCCCCTGCTTTTTTCCATGTACCTGGCTCTCCCCTGCTCTTTTCCATGGCCCCTCTTTCTCTCCCCATCTCTTTCTGGCTCTCCCCTGCTTTTTTCCATGTCCCTGGCTCTCCCCTGCTCTTTTCCATGGCCCCTCTTTCTTTCCCTATCGCTCTCTGCCTGTCCACTGCTCTTGTTCATGTCCCCTGGCTCTCCCCTGCTCTCCTTCTCTCTCCTCCTACCATTTCCACACAGTCTCTTCTCTCCCTCCGGCCCGGGCCTCTTTACAGCAGCGCTGACAGAAGAAGAAAAAGAAGCACGGGGCCGCAGCAGCGTTCAGACATGCGCTGTCAGCTCTGCCAGTCCTCTGCCCCAGGAACGGGAAATTGACGTCACGGGTCAGAGACCGGCAGAGCCGACAGCGCATGTCTGAACGCTGCTGTGGCCCCACGCTTTTTTTTCTTCTTATGTTATGCTGCCTCCGAGAGAAGCGGCGGCAGCGGATGAGCATAAGTGTTGTTCCTGGCTGCCGCTGCGCTGCTCAATAGAAGCGGCGGCAGCAGAAGATTTCGTCGTCGGGAGTCTCGGGGTACATTTGGAGAGGGAGGCAGGCAATCAATATTTTTAAAGATGTTTTTTGAGGGTGGGAGGGGTTAGTGACCACTGGGGGGGGGGGGGTAAGGGAAGGTCATCCCCGATTCTCTCCGGTGGTTATCTGGTCATTTGGTCAACATTTTGTGCCTTGGTAAGAAAAACAGGTCCAGGTAAAGTCGTCCAAGTGCTCATCAGGGGCGCCCTTTTTTCCATTATGGGTCGAGGACGTCCATGTGTTAGGCACGCCCAAGTCCCACCTTTGCTACTCCTCCGATATGCCCCCTTTGGCCGTCCCTGCGATGGAAAGCAGTTGGGGACATCCAAAATCCATGAGCCTGACGTCGGTGCCAGGAAAAATGGTAGAAACTATTATAAAGAACAAGATTACAGAGCATATTCAAAAGCATGGAGTAATGAGACAAAGTCAACATGGATTTAGTGAAGGGAAATCTTGCCTCACCAATCTATTACAATTCTTTGAAGGGGTGAACAAACATGTGGATAAAGGTGAGCCAGTTGATACTGTGTATCTGGATTTTCAAAAGGTGTTTGACAAAGTACCTCATGAAAGCCTCCAGAGAAAATTGGAGAGTCATGGAATAGGAGGTAGTGTCCTATTGTGGATTAAAAACTGGTTAAAAGATAGAAAACAGAGAGTAGGGTTAAATGGTCAATATTCTCAATAGAGAAGGGTAGATAGTGGGATTCCCCAGGGGTCTGTCCTGGGACCGCTGCATTAAATATATTTATAAATGATCTAGAGATGGGAGTAACTAGTAAGGTAATTAAATTTGCTGATAACACAAAGTTATTCAAAGTTGTTAAATCGCAAGAGGATTGTGAAAAATTACAAGAGGATCTTACGAAACTGGGAGACTGGGCATCTAAATGGCAGAAGACGTTTAATGTGAGCAAGTGCAAAGTGATGCATGTGGGAAAGAGGAACCCAAATTATAGCTACTGTAAAGAGTATGTAGGACAGGCCCCAAAAGAACCCTGGGATAGGCCTGAATACCCCCGTTATAGGCAGGCATTCCCCAGAAAAAAACTAGAAATAAAGAACTACAACTCCCAGCATGCCCCAAGGGAGACAGGGGATAAGAGAAACTATGTGCATTCCCAGGAGTCTCCAGAGGAGGGCCACAGGGGAAGGAATAAGGCTGATTCTCCAACCTGGTGGAAGAGGTGGTGGAACAGGTGGGTGGAGAAAGAAGAGCCACAAAAGAGCTGTAATGAAAGAAAGGTGGAGCAGCTGGGAGGAGGGCGGGGCGAGGAGAATATGGATTGGGCTCCTGAGGAGAGAGAGGCAGAGAGTGAGCCTTGCCCTATGGAGTTGACTGAACCGGAGAACACCCTGGAAGAGCCGATGGACTTTTCGGCTCTGGCTCAGCGAAAGCCAAGGAAGTAGCGGGGCCAAGCTGGGTCATGCGGGAGGAGGTCAGGTAGGAGTGTGACTGACCAAGAGGGTGGGACCCTAGGCTTTGAGCCCGTGCAAAGCCATTACTGAACTGTGTTTTGAAAGCCTAGCTAAACTGAGCTGTGTTTTGAAGCTTGGCTAGAACTGAACTGTGTTTTGGAAAGCCTGGCTAAACTGAGCTGTGTTTTGAAGCTTGGCTAGAACTGAACTGTGTTTTGAGAGCCTGGCTAAATTGAGCAGTGTTTTGGAAAGCTGGGCTAGAACTGAACTGTGTTTTGAAGGCCTGGCTAAACTGAGCTGTGTTTTAAAGCTTGGCTAGAACTGAATCGTGTTTTGGAAAAGCCTGGCTAAACTGAGCTGTGTTTGTTGCCAGCTTGGCTAGAACGGAACTGGGTTTTGAAAGCCTGGCTAAACTGAGCAGTGGGGTAAAGCTTGGCTAAAAGTGAGCTGTGTTTTGGCCAACCCCGCTACACTGAACAAGGTATTTTTTTTTATTATTTGCTGCCACTCTTCCCCAGGAGGGAGGGAGAGGAAGCAGCTGTGGAAGCCTGGACTGGGAAACTAACCTGATTGAGAAAGGTGAATGATAACCGTGCTTTGTTTTGTATTTTGGTGCCACAACTGGGGGGAAGGGAGGAAGGCCCTCCTAGGTAATAAAAAGCTTCCTTGTTCTGAGGGAGAAAGGAGCAGTGCTGGAAGGTGTTCTGCAGGTGTGGAGAGCTGCACTCGCTGAGGGACGAGGATCCGCTTTACACTACGTAATGCAAGGTTCCACGTTAGGAGTCAGTGACCAAGAAAGGGATCTAGGTGTCATTGCTGATACATTGAAACCCTCTGCTCAGTGTGCTGCGGTGGCTAAGAAAGCAAATAAAATGTTAGGTATTATTAGCAAAGGAATGGGAAACAAAAATAAGGATGTTATAATGCCTTTGTATCAGTCCATGGTGCAACCGTACCTCGAATATTGTGTTCAATTTTGTTCGCCGTATCTCAAAAAAGATATAATGGAATTTGAAAAGGTGCAGAGAAGGGCGACGAAAATGGTAAAGGGGATGGGATGACTTCACTATGAGGAAAGTCTAAAGCAGCTAGGGCTCTTCAGCTTGGAGAAAAGACGGCTGAGGGGAGATACAATAGAGGTCTATAAAATAATGAGTGGAGTGGAACGAGTAGACGTGAATTGTTTGTTTACTCTTTCCAAAAATACTAGGACTAGGGAGCATGCAATAAAGCTACAAAGTAATAATTTAAAACAAATCGGAGAAAATGTTTCTTCACTCAATGTGTAATTAAACTCTGAAATTCGTTGCCAGAGTATGTGGTAAAGACAGATACATAGTAGATGACAGCAGAGAAAGACTTGTATGGTCCATCCAGTCTGCCCAACAAGATAAACACATATGTGCTACTTTATGTGTATACCTGACTTTGATTTGTATCTGCCATTTTCAGGGCCCAGCACTAGCCCCACCTCCCACCACCAACTCAGTTAGCTTAGCGGGGTTTAAAAAAGGTTTGGACGGTTTCCTAAAGGAAAAGTCCATAGACCATTATTAAAATGACGGGGAAAATCCACTGCTTATTTTTTGGATAAGCAGCATAAAATGTATTGAACCAAAACGTCTAGGGTAAAACTTCAGTCTAATGAATAAGATTTTTAAAAGGTGCCCCAAATGACCACTGGAGGGATTCAGGGATGACTCTCCTTACTCCCCCAGTAATCAATGAGCCCCTCCCACCCCCAAAAATGTGAATAAAAATAGTACTCACCGGCCTCTATGACATTCTCTGATGTTATAGCCAGGTCCATTAGAACAGCAAGCAGGTAGTTGGAGTAATGTAGTGGTGAGTGCAGTGCACTCTAGACAGGTTGACCCAGGCCCATACTGACCACTACCTGTTACACTTGTGGTGGAAACTATGAGCCCTCCAAAACTCACTAAAAAACAACTGTACCCACATATAGGTGCCTCCTATATATGGACTATCGTAGTGGTGTGCAGTTATTGGGTTTGGGGTGTGTTTTGGAGGGCTCAGCAGACAAGATAAGGAAGCAACAATGAGAAGTGTACCTGGAAGCATTTATATGAGGTCCACAGCAGTGGCCCCTAGGGTGCCCCATTGCTCTCCTTGGATGTCTGGGAGACCAGTCTGCTAAAAATACTGGTCCATCCTACATCCCAATAACTTGATTTTGTGCATTTTTAACTTGTACGTTTTTGTTTTCAAAAATGGCTTAACAAGATAAACACACAAAGCACAAAACCTTGTTCAAAATGGTATTTTGAAAAAAAAAAAAAAAAAAGGGACAGACCCAGTATCTGTAAAGTGAAAACTGTAAACCGCTTAGGTCTAAGCAGTATATAAATACTCAAATGAATTATTCAATAACAGGTTAGGCATGCCCAGGGCTTTTTTGAGGGGGTACTTGGGGGTACTGAGTACCGGCACCTTTTCCATTGTCTGCTCAAATTGACCCATGATCCCCAAGTTTTAATGAAAGAGCTCAGGCTCTAAACAACAATTCTGCCTTGTCATAGATTCTGTGACTGGTTGCAGGGGGCCTGGCTATTGTGGGGTGGGTCCCTCAGTGTTCACCCCACCCCTGAAGGGTGGCCTGGCATTTGAGTACCGGCACCTTTTTCGCTAGATAAAATGTACTGGGCATGCCTTAATACTATTATAGAATTGATGCTAAATGCACTTCTTTTTCCTGCCTATAATTAAGCACAGATTCATAAAATTACCCCCATAGATTATAAAATTCAGTAAAGTACTGTACATACTTGCTTAAACAATCTTTGTATGAACATTTGCACCTGCTCTCTGTAAATGTCCACACATGCAATGTAATTGAATTCCAGCTACTTGCGCTAGTATTTTATAAAGATGGTAAGTACCTTCTTGCCCTCTCAAACTAGGTGCCCCCTTATAACATTTCCCTCATAATGCTTCCCAATGCTGATCATTGCATGTGTAATTGAATATCATGAACACTTTCTATAACATTTCATTTAGTAGTAGCACAGCCCAACACAATTCTAATAATACAAATTTATACCTTTGTCCTGAAAGTGAAATCTTCTTGCTTTAAACAGGGAATATTTTATGAAAAGCATTGTGTTAGAACTCAGAAATTAAATTATCCACTTCAATGACTGGCCTGAAATAAAGGTTTTATTCTAATATTTTCTACAGGCATTTATTTATTTACTTATTTCTATTCTACCTAAGCCCTAAGCAGATTATAAAATACCATACATGATTTTCAAGGATAACAAATTATATAAAAGATAAAGATTTAGGAAACAAAGTTATGAGTGAGACAAAAAAAATTAAACTGGAACAAAACTGGAAGCAAAGCATACAATGAAGGAATAAGTCATGACAATGGACAGGGAAGATAACAGAAATCTTGTCTCCTGCATTGCAGTCCATTTAATCACTGATGAAATTCAATGGACTACATGAATACTCAATCGAGTGTTAGGTTACACAAGCCTGAACAATGGAACACATGATGCTCTATTGAGTGCTAACTCCCAAAGGCCTGAACAAACAGAAGGGTTTTAAGTTGTACTACTGTTGCATTAGTAATAACAATAGTGCTCTTAGAAGTGAAATCTATTTTGTCATGGTTACTGATAAAGACCACGTCCAATATTCAAGTACTTTCATCCCAAATTCTTAAAAGAGCTTCCAAAGAACGAACTTGCTACTTACATATTTATAGATGTTCTTTCACATGCCAGCTTACAATTGATTATATGACAAAGTGTGATGACCTTAATGGTGGCGTTCTCTTTTCTTTTCCATTTAATATTGTCTGATAAGCAACTTTTCTATGTGTTTCCAGAGCAAGTGATTATAGAAATGACAAAGGTCAGAGCTGTGACTGCAGAATAGTAGACCAATTAGAAAGAAGGAAAAGATGTCACCAAAGTACTATAAAGGTGCTAGGAATTCATAGTTTAATGATTTAAACTACGTAATTAGGAAGGATATCCAGAGAAAAAATAAATCGTATTGCTTCTCATGAGGTAAGAGCTGATACACAGCAGAGAGCCTCCTGTGACATGTCTAGTTTGGTTGGCTTGTGATCCAAAGTTAACAAAAGTGATTGCAATTTATGGAGATACTTGAATTTTTTTTGTCCATTGCTTAGTTTGTTCTGATGCATCCCATTAGTAGGTTTCTCAAAAAAATGTATAATCAATCTCAGTCTCTCATCTGGACAGGTTCTCAATGTCTGGAAATGTGCTGTGGTCCTTCCCATTTTGAAAGAAACCTAATTTGGACCCCCTCCATTCATAGCCATTACTGACCCTAATCTTTCTTTTATATCCAAGGTTCTTGAAAAATCGTATTTCATCCTTCTCTGCTAAAGTTTTTGCATTACACCCGAGGCAATCGGGGTTCAGGACTTACCATAGCACAGAAACAGTAATGTCAGCACTTCTTAGTGAAATCCATAGCCATCATAAGATTGTTCTGGCAGTCTCCCTAGACCTAAGTGCAGCTTTCGACCTTGTTAACTATTCCTTACTCATTTCCCACCTTTACTGGCAAGGTACTCACTAGGTTCACTTCTTTTTAATCCCACCACTCTTTTCATGTTTTCACTGCATCATCTGCCGCGAGCACTAGAGTGACATTGTGGTGTCCCTCAGGGCTCAGTTCTCTCCCCTCTTTTGTTTAAACTGTTTAAGTCCCCTTGTAACCCTCATCCAGTCCTTCGATATCTCAGCCTATTACTATGCAGACAAGATCCTCAGTATCTACCCAACCTACCCATTCTATTCTCCTCTCCCCCCCCCCTTTCAATTGCCCCACTCCAATCCTGCCTAGCCTCAGCCACTCAATGGCTGATTGATCATCATCTAGTTCTTAATCCAGACAAAACTGTCGCCTGTTGGTTTTCAGGTTCTCTAACTCCCCCCCCCCCCCTCCATCCTCACCCCTCACTCTGAATGGATCGCAAATTTCCCTGGTCACTAATGTTTGGTATATTGTCTTGGGATAATTTGGGACTCCTCTCTCTCTCCTTTAAGCCCCAAATATTGTACCTGTCAAAAGTTTCTTTCTTTCTTTTTCGCCAGCTTCATGCAGTTCATCACCCTTTCAAGCACAATAATTTTAAAGTTCTTATCCTCTCCTTCTTCACAGGGGCGTAGCCAGACCTCGTGGTGGGCAGGGGCCAGAACCCGAGTTGGGGGGGCACATTTTGGTCTGCTGCCCCCTGCTGCCGCCACTGCCGCCTCCCACGCCGCTGCAGACCTGGGCTGGACAAGGCTTCAGCTGGTGGGGGTTGGGGACCCCTGCCAACAAAACCAGAGACTCAGAGGAAATTTAGGGGGGCCCACTGCTTCTTCACCTCACGTCTTGATTACTGTAAAGTTTTTTACACAGGCCTGCATGCAAATCCCTCTGATGAATATTCATTGTGGATATCCTGAAAATCTGACTGGCTGGGGAGCCCACAGGACATTTTGGAGAACCACTGCTATAAAGCAAGAGTTCTCAACCCGATCCCAGTCCATTGTAGGCAAATCTATCTATGAATATTCATTGTGGGTATCCCTAAAACCTGGCTGTCTTTGTGTGTCCCGAGGACTGGGTTGAGAACTCCTGCTCTCAAGATTCAAATCAGTAATCAAGGAAAAACTTTTTTGACAGGGAAATTTCTACTGTATCCAGGGCTTTTTTTGAAGGGGTACTTAAGTACATAAGTATTGCCACACTTGGACAGACCAAAGGTCCATCAAGCCCAGCATCCTGTTTCCAACAGTGGCCAATCCAGGTCACAAATACCTGGTAAGATCCTGAAAAAATTTAATACATTTATGCTGCTTATCCCAGAAATAGTAGTGGATTTTCCCCAATCAATTTAATAATGGTCTATTGCCCTTTCCTTTAGGATGCCATCCAGACCTTCTTAAACCCCGCTAAGCTAACCGCCTTTACCACATTCTCTGGCAATGAATTCCAGAGTTTAATTACACGTTCGGGGTACTGAGTACCAGCACCTTTTCCATTGTCTGCTAAAAATGACCCATGGACCCCAAGTTTTAATGAAAGAGCTCAGGCTCTACACACCAATTCTGCCTTGTCATAGATTCTGTAACTGGTTGCAAAGGGCCTGGCTGTTGTGGGGTGGGTCCCTCAGTGATCACCTCACCCCTGAAGAGTGGCCTAGCATTTGAGTACTAGCATCTTTTTTGCTAGTAAAAATATTGACTGTACCGTAACGTAATTTTCTTTGAGATAACAGTGAAAAGGTGAGAGTTAAATCTTAGTGGGTAAAGCATAAATACAAAGAGAAATACATAAGTACATAAGTAATGCCATACTGGGAAAAGACCAAAGGCCCATCAAGCCCAGAATCCTGTCCCCAACAGCGGCCAATCCAGGTCAAGGGCACCTGGCAGCTTCCCAAACGTACAAACATTCTATACATGTTATTCCCGAAATTGTGGATTTTTCCCAAGTCCATTTAGTAGCGGTCTACGGACTTGTCCTTTAGGAAACCGTCCAAACCCTTTTTAAACTCTGCCAAGCTAACCACCTTCACCACATTCTCCGGCAATGAATTCCAGAGTTTAATTACGTGTTGGGTGAAGAAAATTTTTCTCCTATTTGTTTTAAATGTACTACACTGTAGTTTCATTGCATGCCCCCTAGTCCTACTATTTTTGGAAAGCATGAACAGACGCTTCACATCCACCTGTTCCACTCCACTCATTATTTTATATACCTCTATCATGTCTCCCCTTAGCCGTCTCTTCTCCAAGCTGAAAAGCCCTAGCCTCCTTAGTCTTTCTTCATAGGGAAGTCGTCCCATCCCCGCTATCATTTTTGTCGCCCTTCGCTGCACCTAGAGAGATATACTACAGAAACCATAAATAAATCAAAACCTGGCAGGAGAATGGTTAAGGGGCACTTTTACAAAGGTGCATAGGTGCCTACACGTGTCCAACCTGCATCAAATTGGCACTACCGCCAGCTACTACGTGCCCCAGGCATTAATTCCTTTTTTGGCATGTGCCCAAAACATGCGTGGTAATAAATAATTTCTGTTTTCTACCACAGGGCCCTTACCCGGAGGTAATCTGTAGTTGGTGCATGCTGCACGCTTACCGCCTGGTTAGCACGTGAGACCTTACCGCTAAGTCAATGGGTAGCGTTAAGGTCTCAGGTCAAAAATGGCCACAAACTGGTTTTCATTTTGACGCATGTACATTTACTGGCACATTAAAAAATCCCCTTTTTTCCAGGCACGCTCAGGAAATGGACCAGTGCGCGTCCAAAACATATGCCAAAGCTAAGGATAATAGGTTGATAATTACAGCACAAGACCGTGGAAGTGGTGTGCTTTCACATGTTATAATTCCCATTGTAAGTCTGATACTTTGTGATATTTTTACATCACTAACAGGCTTATTTTCGAAAGAGAAGGACGCCCATCTTTCGACACAAATCGGAGGATGGGCGTCCTTCTTGCAAGGTCATCCAAATCGGCATATCGAAACCAGATTTTTGGGCACGCTCAACTGCTTTCCGTCGCAGGGATGACCAAAGTTCACAGGGGCGTTTCGGCAGGGAAACAAAGGCTGGACTGGGGCATGATTAGGAGATGGGCGTCCTCGGCCAATAATGGAAAAAAGAAGGGCGTCCGTGATGAGCACTTGGACAACTCTACTTGGTCCATTTTTTTTCACGACCAAGCCTCTAAAAGGTGCCCAAACTGACCAGATGACCACCGGAGGGAATCAGGGATCACCTCCCCTTACTCCCCCAGTGGTCACTAACCCCCTCCCACCATAAAAAAAAGTTAAAAATACTTTTTTGCCAGCCTCTATGCCAGCCTCAAATGCCATACTCAGGTCCATCGCAGCGGTATACAGGTCCCTGGAGCAGTTGTAGTGGGTGCAGTGTACTTCAGACAAGCGGACCCAGACCCATCAACCCCCCCCACCTGTTACATTCATGGTGGTAAATGGGAGCCCTCCAAAACCCACCACAAACCCACTGTACCCACATGTATGTGCCCCCCTTCATCCCTAAGGGCTATGGTAGTGGTGTTCAGTTTTGGGGAGTGGGTTTTGGGGTGGGTTTGGGGGGCTCAGCACACAAAGTAAGGGAGCTATGCACATGGGAGCAATTTGTGAAGCCCACTGCAGTGCCCCCTAGGGTGCCTGGTTGGTGTCCTGGCATGTCAGGGGGACCAGTGCACTATGAATGCTGGCTTCTCCGACGACCAAATGGCTTGCATTTGGACGCTTTTGAGATGGACGTCTTTGGTTTCCATTATCGCCGAAAACCGAGGACGACCATCTGAAAAACGACCTAAGGACGACCATCTCTAAAGTTGACCTAAATTTCATGATTTGGGCATCCCCGACCGTATTATCGAAATGAAAGATGGACGTCCATCTTGTTTCGATAATACTCGTTGCCCCGCCCCTTTACGGGGCCATCCTGCGAGGGCGCCCTCATGAAAACCTGGGCGCCCCATTCGATTATGCCCCTCTAAGGGGCCCTTTTACAAAGGCGAGGCAGGAGCCTGGCGGTAGTGCCTTCCCCCACTGCACGCCATCTCCGGCTTAAAAGAATTTGTTTCTTTTTTCTTTTTTAGCACCAAGGGCTTACCCTGCAGTAATCGGAGGTAAGGGCTCACCTAGGAAATGGCCATACAAGTGTTTCATTTACCGCACGCCCATTTCCTTCCTCGGCCAGAAATTCCCTTTTACTGGGTGGTGGTAAAAGGGAGTCTTGGCTTGTAGCAAACCTGTATGTAGATGCCACCGCAAGGCCCCTTTACCGCTGCTTGTTAAAAGGGGCCCTAACTTTGTATTTAACACAATATCAATAATTTATTTTACATTTCATTGTCAGTGGAAACTTACCAAAACAATTGCAGTTCAATACATAGCCACCCCTGGTGCCAGACAAGCATGAATACCCTAAATCCATAGTTAAGCAGGCTTATCTTCGTGCTAAATTTGCACAATATGAATCTTTATTATGTTATCAGAGTACACCTGAATCAAGTAGATTGGTAGCAGTATTTCCATACATGCTCTACATTAATGCAGTGATCTCTCTTTTATTTAATCATTGAGAAGTATTGACTTTACATGCTTGTTTTAAAGATCGACCTCTAATAGCTTATCAAAAGGGCAAAACAATTGGAGAAATACTTACTCATAAACATATAGATTACACACCGGGCATGGGACAAATGGGTCATACTAAATGTGGGACGTGCCAGTGATGTGACCATACTATTGAGGGTCCAATATGGAGAGTACCAGGTTACCAACAGGTCATGACATCATGTTCAATTACTTCTTGTGACTCTAAAGTTGTCATTTATGCGATTTTATGCCCATGTAATCTATTATATATTGGTCGCACTATCAGACCTGTTAAAGAACGCTTAAATGAGCATAAATCCCATATTAAATGTAAAATTTTGACAGCACTATTAGTAAATCATTGGGTTGGAAAAGCCCATACTGTCACTCAGTGGCGTACCTAGGGTAGTTGACACCCGGGGCCGGTCATTTTTGAACACCCCCCCCCCCCCCAAATCCAGTACTAGGCATGCCGAGAATACAAAACACTCAGGACCTATAGAGCAATTCTACCATACCATAAGCAGTCATTTCTACGAGTCACACAAGGAAATGGAAAGCATCTTAAACACTACAGTGAGCACTGGAACATCAATTCACCTATTGTAAAATGAAACCAGACAGAATAGTACAGATCGTAGATCCTGCACAGTCAATGCCAACTGAAAGCCATGTCTTTTTCACAAACAAAGATACACCCTAATCCACTATAGAACAAGTAATCATAAACTTTCTATTTAGACAAAAATTAAACTGAACCCCCAATGCCAGACTCTGCATACAATGCAACGCCACAGAAACAGAAACTGTCCCCTAGTACTGTGCAAAATATAAAGACAGCAGATGTAAATTTGAAAAAAAAACCTAACAAGTACCAATCACCACTTTACAAATTAACAAATAGAAATAAAACAAATATAGAAAGTAAAATAATACCATTTTATTGGACTAATACATTTAGCTTTCAGAGGCCAAAACCTCCGTCCTCGGGTCAGTACAGTATAGTGCTGTTACAGTATCCTATCCTGACCTGAGGAAGGGGGTTTTGTTCTCCGAAAGTTAGTCAAAATGTATTAAAATTAGTCCAATAAAAAGATTACCTTATTTACATGTTCTATTATAAACATTTAACACATCTACAATACTTTATCCTAAAGCAAAAAAAAAATAAAAAAATATATTTTATTTACAGTTTGTTGTCTCTGGTTTCTGCTTTCCTCATCTTCTTTTCATCGTCTTCCTTCCATCCTGCATCTGTCTTCACTCTCTCTCTCTCTCTCTCTCTCTCTGCCATCCAGTGTCTGCCCTCTCTGCCGTCCCTTCCATCCACTGCCTGCCCTTTCTCTCTGCCCCTTCAATCCACCATTTGCCCTCCCTCTCCCATCCATCCAGGGTCTGCCCTCCCTCTCGCTCCCCCTTCCATCTAGGATCTGTCCCCTCTCTCTCTCTGCCCCTTTTTTCAGCCCCCCGTTCCAGCCCCCTTCTCCCCTCTGAACACCCCCACCCCAGTCCCCTTCTCCCCTCCCCTTCTCCTGTCTGAGACCCCCACCCCAGTCCCCTTCTCCCCTCCCCTGTCTGAGACCCCCACCCCAGTCCCCTTCTCCCCTCTGAGATCCCCACCCCAGTCTCCTTCTCCCCTCCCCTTCTCCCCTCTGAGATCCCCACCCCAGTCCCTTTCGCCCCTCCCCCTCCCCCTCCCCTGTCTGAGATCCCCACCCCAGTCCCCTTCTCCCCTCTGAACACCCCCACCCCAGTCCCCTTCTCCCCACCCCAGTCCCCTTCTCCCCTCCCTTTTTCCCCTCTGAACACCCCCACCCCAGTCCCCTTCTCTCCTCTGAACACCCCATCCCAGTCCCCTTCTCCCCTCCCCTCTGAGATCCCCACCCCAGTCCCCTTCTCCCCTCCCCTTCTCCTGTCTGAGACCCCCACCACAGTCCCCTTCTCCCCTCCCCTGTCCCCTTCTCTCCTCTGAACACCCCCACCCCAGTCCCCTTCTCCCCTCCCCTGTCTGAGACCCCCACCCCAGTCCCCTTCTCCCCTCTGAACACCCCCACCGAGTCCCTTTCGCCCCTCTCCTTCCCCACCTCAGTCCCGTTAAAACCGGTGAAGCAGCGTCGCAGGCAGCGCCTCGTGCCCTGCTTGTAAAAAAAAAAAATCAAATCTCCTTCCTTCTCCTCGTCTTGACGTCTTGACGTCGACTCGGGCCTAATTGATTGGAAGGCCCGAGTCGACGTCAAGACGAGGAGGAGAAGGAGGAAGGAGATTTGATTTTTTTTTTACAAACAGGGCACGAGGCGCTGCCTGCGACGCTGCTTCGCCGGTTTTTTAAATGTGTGGTGCCGCGGGAACGGCGGCGGGAGCGGAGCACCCCCCACTCACTGGCACCCGGGGCGGACCGCCCCCACCGCCCCCCCCCCTTGGTACGCCACTGCTGTCACTGATTTAAAGTGGAGAGTAATAGACAAAATAGAAATGGTAAGTCTTTTGAATATGAAGGAGCAACGCTGGATATATCAATTAAATACTATACCCCCAAACGGTTTAAATTTGGAGATAGATTGGGGGTTCCTACTTTGATCAGGATGTCTGTCATTTTAAATGGATGGAACCCTGGGGAGCTGTTGTCTGACATTTCTTATAAATAGTGGGCATCTAGTTGGTAGGTCGCCATTTTGAAAATGAGTTTTGAATAAGAGCCAAGGCGATTGAGGTGAGACCTTAGTGGATATTTATTTAGATTATATTTAGTCAGTTTTTTGAGAATCAATCTTTGACTGTGTGTATTGTTTTTTTAGGACCAGACCCTGAAGCAGGTTCCCGAAACATGGACCATGTCAGTGTGGATCCGATATGCTTGACTAAAAACAACTGAATACACTAAGTAGCGTTTTACATATAAAGATTGAAAAATCACAAAAACTTCTAAAATTATAAAAAGTTTCTAGAGAGTTTATTTAAAGTTGATTGACCAATGACGATTACAGTGAACCACTGAGTTGTGTCTCAGTGTGAAATGAGTCACTACTGAGGTCAGCTGGATAATATTCGTAATTTTAATAGTATTATTAGTTTGATGCTGGGTTTCCCTAATCTTTGAGTTTACTGCCCCCACTGTGTAATTGCTGACCACTTCAATTGAGATAAGCTCTTTAGGGCAGTGGTCACTCAGTGCTTGGGGTGAGTCTGGCCTATTTTTTGTCACAAACACAATCAAACTCCATGTGGGATGGGGTAGGGAGATATTTCTATTCAGGACCCAGGTGTAGAGTTAGAATGATTTTATCATGGTTGGAGGCTGAATTGGTGTTCTAATATGCATTTACTGAGGAAAACAAGATATATACAGTGGTACAAGGCCAGAAATGTTAAATGATTTTGATCAAAAAATAGTTAAAAAATGCTATAAATAAATACAATTCAGGTCTGGTTAAATCAAGTCTAATAAAACAAAACTTAATTCCCATCTGTTTCTGATCTGTAATTTTTGTCCCTGATACTCAGTGCCCTTCTGTGGTTTCGGTTGGCTTGGGCACTATAAATGTAGTAAATCCTCAGTGTTCCTTTCATACATTAGATCCAGTGCACATTCCTTACCAGTTCCACTTCAATCCCTCTTCTTCAATTTGGCATCTGGTGGACACTTCCTCCAGATTCTCTGTGAGGAGAGCTTATTATTGAAAAGCTCTGAATCTCCTTGAACTCTGCTTCAGATACAACTGAAGCAACCAGATCTCTTCTCCTCATTTTCTGCCTCTATGGCATACAGTGATTTTTAAGTATGGTGTCCTTGACACTAACATTCGCACTCACACAGCCTTTTGCCATTCTTACACACATTTCAACTACCCACCCTTTGTAGCCATTTGGTATCAAACTAGCCACTCCCTCAGTTCTCACACATTAAATTTAAATACCCCAATACTTGCCCCATAGTGTCGCAGGAGCATGCACCAGAAACACTCGTGGTGGTAATGCACATGAGCAAGTAACATTAATATGGCCCTTCATTTAGCCAAACTTATTGTCCAACATGTACACAACCCTCCAAAGTATTTCATCAACTTCTTTTTTCTGCACCCTAGCTGCAACCACATTCCCCCATATCTTCCAACCCTATCCCTTTACCAAAACTACTCAAATATCATTGCCTTCCCCACAACATCAACTGCTTTACCTCCACCCTCTATCAGGGATGGGCAGGGTGGGACAAGCGTACTGCTACCAGCCACCCTCTACCACCTGCTCCCGCCCTTGTACTGATTCCTTCCTGCCCAAAAAACAATAATTCCAACATTCCAAATCCCCCACTGACCTGCCCCTTCTGTCCTTATTACCAATTCCCAGCTCCTCACATCCCACCCATCCACAAATAGCACCAATAGTATTCCCTTCCCATTATAATACCCCAACATCTTCCATCAGACTTTTTCCTTACCAAATTTCCCCTTATTACTAAAATTCATCAACCCTCTCCTTTTCCCAATTATTTCTATCTGGCCAGCTTTCGTCTGCTCGGCCAATGTTATCTGCCCCTCCCGCTAAACCAGGAGGGGCTCCCATATTCTGACTCAACTCTTCAGGAATTGAGGGATAAACCAAAATTCTCCCTCTCATAACACAAGGAAAATCAAGGTTTCTTGAACTGTAGATCAGAGAAGCTTCCAGCCTTTCATACTCTACAGGGCCAGTGATAGGGTCTCTGGTGCCCCCCTGCAAACTATCAGTTGTTGCCCCTCCCGCCATCCAGCATCTCCTTTCTCTCTTCTCCCTCCCTCTTCTCCCACCCCACCCCCTTTTTCAGCCCAGTGCCTTAAAAGATGAAGAACAAAAGGGTTTTTTTTACTCAACAGCTTTTTAATTTATTCGAAAGCTTCCCATATGTAGATATAAATATCACAAAATAAAATTGAATATCACTAAAACTGCTTAAAAATTATTGTAGCTGGTGGAAACAGCACTAATAAAGGCTGTATTGTGTGCTCCTTTTTCTGCAGTGTTCTATACAATACAGTAATATATGGCCAAATTTCAGTAAGGATATCCTGTTTACTGCTGGGTTCATCTTAACTGTTGTTATAATCTGCTTTGGGAAGCCTGGTGTTATAATGGAAGTAAAATTAAACTCTCCTTTCATTAGAGCACATGGAAACACATCTTCACCTCATCTCTTTTGTATAAATGGATTGTCCTGGTATTTTGTACAAATGGATTATTCTGTTTTTGAGCATGTTTCAGGGACAAATGGTTTTCAGAAGTCAAAATAATAAAAATAAATATTTTCTTTCATGCAGATCTCTCATTTGTTTAAATATAACTAAATGGGCTACAAGCCCCTAATGCAGTCCATTAGTTTTCTTATATTTTATCTTTGTGATGACATACAGTGCTAAAACCTGCCCCCCCCCCCCCCCCCCCGCCGCTGCTACCGCAGTAATGCCACCACCCCTCTCCCGCATACTACAACCCTCCCAAGACCTACCTTGATCCTTGAAGAACCCTCCCTGGTGGTGTAGTGGCCTCTGTGGCTGCAGGGGCAGGAAAGAATCCCACTCTTTCCTGCCCTCTGCCGCTCCTCCATCTCCGCTTTGCTCTTCTGTGCCGCGGGCAGCACTGCTGTATTTTAAAAATGACTGCTGAGGCTTCCACCATTTGCCACACATCCATTTTTGGCAAAAATAGGCCTTTTTTGCAGGCAAATGGACCTGTGCACGTCCAATACATGCGCCTACACCAGTGCAGGCCATTTTTTGGTGCGCCTTAGTAAAAGGGCCCCTAAATGCTGAATAACGACACTTAACCAGCCAAGAGCTGACGCTGCCCCAGGAATCCCCCACAATAGCTGGTTTTGAGTTTGGCACTAACCAATTATTTTCCGTGGTATTATCTGATTAAATGCTATTGAAAATTACCAGTTAGTCCAGTACAGGCAATTTAACCAGCCAGGATCCATTTCTGGATGGTTAAATCATGATTAAACAGCCATGTTTTAACCTCTTTTGAATTGGGAGAAGGAAGCCTCAAGCTGGATTTACAGGGGAAAGGAGTTCTAGAGATCAGGGCCGCCGAGAGAATGAAACGGGCCCTGGGTAGGGCCGCTGCCGTCAGGGCAGGGCCGCTGCTGCTGCAACCCCCTCCAATTGCCGTCCCCCTGGATCATCACCACTCCCACCCTCCTCCCCCCCAGGATCGCCACTGCCACAACTGAAGTACCTTGGGGCTGGCGGGGATCCCAAGGCCCCGCCAGTGGAAGAATCCAACGCTGCTCTTCACTCCATGCCTGCCCTGCCCTTGCGGCTGCTTTTTTCTCTTGTTCCGCATGCTTGGTTTCAAAACCCAGCGTGCGCCTGAGGGGAAAAAGCAGCCGCTCAGCAAAGTGGTAGAAGCAAGCGAAGAGCAGCACTGGAGGGGGACCTAGCACCGGAGGTTTCTCTCTCCTGCTTCTGTCGGGACCCAATCGCTCGGAGCCCTTCAGGAGCAGGAGAAGAAGAGAGACCCTGGTGCCGGGCCCCCCTTGGAGGCCAGGCCCGGGAAATTTTGCCTCCTCTCGCGGTGGCCTGGCCAGAGCTGAGGACCGGTAGCCAAAAGCTGTGTCTCATTACCATAAATTCTGCCATAAGCCTAGGAGAATATAAACTAGTGACAATAGCAATACTAGTATTACCATATCAGAAGCCTATACAAATTATAATATTTAAAAAAATCATTGAGGAAGTAGAGATTATTCACAATGAAAAACCTGCCAATGGTAAGCCAACCACGTTTATTCGCCAACTGTGTTTTCTACATTTTCCTTCCCAGTTACAAATCCCAATTAATAAATCAAATATAAATGTCATTTCACTTTCTTTAATCCAAGCTCCATAACACTCTGCAGTATCTCTCCAACAATTACAGTACATGATCCCAGGTGACAGAGATCTCTTATAAAGGAATAGTGTCCTAAAACGTTATTGTAAGAATGTCATTTCAGATTGTATTTTCTAAAATGTCAGTCTGTTCTAATTTACATTTTTATGTAATCACACAAGAAATGTGTATTTAAAATCTATTTGATGTGCTACTGAACATTACTTGCAAATGATTTTATAAATTAACATGCTCAGTCTACTGGTTATATTGCTCTTGTTTCATTTCATCGCAGCTGATCTATGGAAAACGAATATCGAGCCTGTCATACTGAATATACAAACATACTGCTTAACTATCAAGAAAAAAGATGGAAATAAAACAAGAGCAAGAATAAAGTGAAGTGAAAGTCAAATGTTAATTTGATTTCTGATACAGTAACTTGTTTGTGCAAGACAAGTTCAGGGCACAGGCAGACTAGGAAGGACTGGCAGAGAAGACATTTCTGGTGAAGTGATTCGATAATTGTTAGAGCATGGCCAGGGATGCAGCTAGCTATGGAGTCTTTTTACTATGCTGCGGGAAAAGTGGCCTGCGATAGTGCGAACATGTCTTTTGGGTGCTTGCTGAGCCATTTTTTACCGCGTCTAGGAAAAAGGGCCTTTTTAATATGCCGGAAAATGGACGTGCGCTAAAATTGAAACTAGCATATGCCCATTTTTGACCTAGCAGTAAGGTTCTGCATGCTACCTGCGCGGTAAGCATGCAGTGGATGCTGTTTACCTCAGGGCCAGTGGCCTGCGGTAGAAAATTATTTTCTAGCACAGAATTTGGCGCACGCCAAATTCAGAATTACCACCCAGCTCACGTGTAAGCCGGGCGATAGTGACGATTTGGCGCACGCTGTATGCACTTAGGCCCTCCCGCACCTTTGCTTCGTTTGGGTGAGTTAACACTCTGAGAACCTCTCCTTCACTTATATAAAGAATTTCTTTTAGGTTCTTTCCTTTGCGTCAATCCTCTCACTGTGTTTCTCCTTAATACTCTGGTTCTTTGAGAGTGATTAACTACATAAAATAGGCACAATATACGTAGCTACGTGGTTGTCAGCCTAGGCACTCTGTTATTTATTTCAGAGATTTTATATCCTGCTTTAGATGTAAACCAATGGTCCCAGGTTCAAATTCCACTTCTGAAGTGCTCTCTAAGGACCATTGTGCTTACAAAGTAATGTGGAATGGCATTTTAGAATAAGAAGATTATATACTGACTTTTTGTTTACAATCAAAGTGGTCTACATGTTAGATACAGGTACTTAGTGTCTGGGTAATGTAGATTTAAGTGACTTGGCTCAGAGGCATAAGGAGTTGAAGTGGGGATTGAGCCCTGTTCCCCAGATTTGTAGGCTCACAGAAACAGAAGCCTGCCCTTGCAGATCAGCAACGTGGCCGCGTCGGAGAAGAGGACTTCGGTTGGTGGGGGTTGGGGACCCCCACCAGCAAAGGTACCCAACGGCGGCAGTGGGGGAGGGTTGGCGGTGGCGGGAAGAGGGGATCGAAAGGGTTGGCGCTGGGGGGGGGGGTCAAAGGTGGTGGTGACGGCGGTGCCAGGGGGGCTAAAATGTGCCCCCTCCTGCCGAAGTTTGGCTACGCCCCTGCCTCATAATTGCAATTTTATTAACAGATAGAGGAATTAGGCTTGCCTTCAAGCAGTGGAGGAGTGGCCTAATGGTTAGTGCAGCAAGTTGGGGAACTGGGTTCAATTCCCACTCCTGTCTGATGGTCAGCAGCGGGTTGAGACCCCTCTACAGCTCTGTGTGACCCTGGGCAAGTCACTTAGGGCCCTTTTTACCAAACTGCGGCAAAAGGGAGCTAGCATTGGTGTGTGTTTTATACATGTGCCGAGGCCCCCTTTTACCGCAGCTGGTAAAAGGGAAGTCTCACCTTCCTGCAGGAAATGGCCATGCGGCAAGTAAAGCACTTGCTGCGTGGCTATTTTGGAGGGGAACCCTTACCACCACCCGGTGCTACAATAAATTTTTGTAGTGCTGGCAATGATGGTGTGCTAGGGGTGGGAAGTGGGAACTACTGCCAGGTTGCTGCAGTAGCCCAGTGGTACTTCCTGTATAGGGAAAGGAAAATGGGAGTTGATATACTGCCTTTCTGAGGTTTTGCAATAGAGAGCTGCACGGTTTCCGTCCCCGCGGGAATCCCGCGGAACCCGCGGGATTCCCGCGGGGACGGAGGCAGTTCCTGCGGGGTTCCCGCGGGGATGGAACCAGTTCTGCGGGGTTCCCGTGGGGACGGAGGCAGTTCCTGCGGGGTTCCCGCGGGGATAGAACCAGTTCTGTGGGCTTCCCGTGAAAGTGTAAGCTGCACCTGCACCAGCCTCTCATCTACCGAATACCAATTTATTTGAGTGCTGTCTCCTCCTCCTCCTCCTCTTCTTCCTTGCTTTAACAGCATAAATGTGGAAAGTCTTCCATTAAGGACGTGGTAGAGTCACAAATGATGACGGAATTCAAAAACGCGTGGGATGAACACAGAGGATCTCTAATTAGAAAATGGAAGTTATATAAAAGCTAACCTTAAATGGCTGCATGTGTGTGGATATGTCAAGTGACACTTAGATGGTGACTCTGGCTGTGATGAACTAGAGCTGATACCTGGCAGACTTGTATGGTCTGTGTCTCATACATGGCAATCTGGTGTAGGATGGGCTGGAAAGGGCTTAAGCAGCAACTTCAGTGGCTGGAACATGAGGACAGTGCTGGACAGACTTTTACGGTCTGTGTCCCACAAATGAGAACATGAATAGGCTGGAGTGGGCTTCGATGGCAACTCCAGCAGTTGGAACATAAGGATGGGGCCAGATAGACTTCTGTGGTCTTTGTTCCAGAAACACGAAAGAAAAACCATAATCAAGTATATAATATCACACTCGTTGATTTAATGATGAATTGATCATGAGTGTGACTATTGGGCAGAGTGGATGGACCGTTCAGGTCTATTTGCTGTCACTTACTATGTTACTATTAATCCTCTTTGCTCCCAGGCTGGTGCACAGACCTCAGCTCTGACACAGGCACGAGAATCAGATGTCACTTGACCTACTGGCGCGTGCATGTGGCGGCCTCTCAGCACACACTGCCAGTGAATCAGAGACAGATCTTACATGTGCGCACCAGAGTTCCAAGTTCCAACTTCCGTTCCTTCCTTGCCTACAGTGCTGTGGCTCAAATCCAGAAAGAGACTGAGGGAGCTGACTGGAACTGTCTTTTATGTACTATTAAATTCTTACGGGGATGGGTGGGGATGGGTTAAATTCTTGCGGGGATGGGTGGGGACGGGTTGGGATGGTTTAAATTTTTGCGGGGATGGGTAAGATTCCAGTGGGGATGGGTGGGGACGGGTAAGATTCCAGCAGGGACGGACGGGGATGGGTAAGATTTCTGTCCCCGTGCAACTCTCTATTTTGCAACTACATTCAAAGCGGTTTACATATATTCAGGTACTTATTTTTGTACCAGGGGCAATGGAGGATTAAGTGACTTGCCCAGAGTCACAAGGAGCTGCAGCGGGAACTGAACTCAGTTCCCCAGGATCAAAGTCCACTAGGCTACTCCTCCACTCCCACGTTGGGCTTACCGCTGCTTAGTAAAAGGAGCCCTCAACCCCTGTTGCCCCAAGTTCAACAGTGGTACAATGTTAGATTATGTAGTACTATTTAGATTGTGAGCCCACTAGGGACAGACCCAGTACCTGTAAAATGAAACTGTAAACCACTTAGGTCTAAGCAGTATATAAATACTTGAATGAGTGTGAAGAATCAATTAGAGTAATGCCTGTTTCTACTTTCCTTCCCTTTTATTCAACACCTCCGTCTGAAAAAGATATGACAGCTAGTCTCGATTGTTTGAGTAGAGATTTTATTTACCATGAAAGAGTGCTTCTACGCCTAACCATTTATCTTGCCTTTGATTTTTAATTAAATACGTGTAAAGTTGTCATGTTATATTTATGTCGTTATACTATAATCAAAATGTTTTTAAAATGAGGAAATAACAGAGCCATAAATTACTGAAATTGGTCCAACCCATAAAACAGAAAACTCCACATTTCTAAAGCTATAAAGAGTGATCTGATACAATTTCACCACGTGAAAGAGCTGTCTGAAAAAATAAAAATGTATGCATGTCAGTGGTAGATAACTTAAATTTTAAGCAACGAGAACTGAATTTTTAAAGTGTAAATGTACTAGAGCCATTGTGAATAATGTGAGTTATCAAAGTGATACTTCAACCATTTACGCGTATTAAACCACCAACGTGCCTACAGCACACCTTTGTAAACATAGGCAATAGTATATTATATATATATAACATATAACATATATTTATTTATTTATAGCATTTATATCCCACAATATTCCCACCCAAGGGCGTATATAGTAATTATATAGTATATTATAGGAACCATGATGTCAATCCAGTCTTTCCACCTTCCGGGCTACAGATTAAAAGCTTGTTTAAAGAAATAAGTTTTTAAGAGGCCTTTACATTTTTCATGGTTTACCTCCCCACGGATTTCCCTTGGCAGGCAATTCCAGAGTACAGAGGCCTGTCAAAAGAAAGCTGTATCCCGTGTAATTGCCCCACCCATGCTGTGCCCAGACCCTTTCATGTATATGCCCACCTTCAAACTACAAGACATCGTATTTAGGCACCTTTTTATGGAATAGCACAGTACTTCCCAAACCTGGTCCTGCATGTACCCCAGCCAGTCAGGTTTTCAGGATATCCACAATGAATATTCATGAGAGAGATTTGCATGCATTGCCTCCACTGCATGCAAAGCTATCTCATGAATATTCATGACTGGCTGGGATGTGTCCAGGACCAGATTTTTCAGCGTTACAGAGTTGTGAGGATGTTTGACGGATCTCACGTCACCACCTTTTATGATCATTCGGTTGTGCTGGGTTTTTACTATATTTTAGAAGATCTATGATCTCAGTCTTCTGTACATTTGTTTTTCATCAATACACATATCTACTAAATCTTGACAATAAAGGATTATTGTGTAGCCCCTGACGCAGCCCTGCTGGGCAAAACACAGCCTGTATTGGGCTGATTTGAATATTTGGTTTGCATTTAATAAATTTATGCTTATCTTCTACTGATCTGCTTTGTTGTTTTTCCAGATTTGGGAACTACTGGAATAGCATATAGCCAGGCTATTGGCATTTACACACATATATGTACACATATATGTATTCTGGTTATTTATGCACATTCCTCCCAAATTCTATGTACGGTGCCTCAGGTTGTGTGTGCTAATTTGGCTGCATGGCCAAATTGCATGCACGACTTAATTGATTAACAAGCCAATAAGCGGCACTAATTGGCTTTAATTAGAATTTACATGCACAACTTTAGAGGCGTATTCTATAACGCAGTCAACATAAATTCTCATGAGCACAGTTGAAAAGGGGGTGTGGTTATGGGCATAGAATGGGTGGGTTGTGGGCATTTCATAAGTACATAAGTAATGCCACACTGGGAAAAGACCAAGGGTCCATCGAGCCCAGCATCCTGTCCACGACAGCGGCCAATCCAGGACAAGGGCACCTGGCAAGCTTCCCAAACGTACAAACATTCTATACATGTTATTCCTGGAATTGTGGATTTTTCCCAAGTCCATTTAGTAGCGGTTTATGGACTTGTCCTTTAGAAAACCGTCGAACCCCTTTTTAAACTCTGCCAAGCTAACCGCCTTCACCACGTTCTCCGGCAACGAATTCCAGAGTTTAATTATGTGTTGGGTGAAGAAATATTTTCTCCGATTTGTTTTAAATTTACTACACTGTAGTTTCATCACATGCCCCCTAGTCCTAGTATTTTTGGAAAGCATGAACAGACGCTTCATGTCCACCTGTTCCACTCCACTCATTATTTTATATACCTCTATCATGTCTCCCCTCAGCCGTCTCTTCTCCAAGTTGAAAATCCCTAGCCTCCTTAGTCTTTCTTCATAGGGAAGTCGTCCCATCCCCGCTATCATTTTAGTCACCCTTCGCTGCACCTTTTCCAATTCTACTATATCTTTCTTGAGATGCGGCGACCAGAATTGAACACAATACTCAAGGTGCGGTCGCACCATAGAGCAATACAATAGCATTATAACATCCTCACACCTGTTTTCCATACCTTTCCTAATAATACCCAACATTCTATTCGTTTTCCTAGCCGCAGCAGCACACTGAGCAGAAGGTTTCAGTGTATTATCGACGACAATACCCAGATCCCTTTCTTGGTCCGTAACTCCTAACGTGGAACCTTGCATGACATAGTTATAATTCGGGTTCTTTTTTCCCACATGCATCACCTTACACTTGCTCACATTAAACATCATCTGCCATTTAGTCGCCCAGTCTCATAAGGTCTTTCTGTAATTTTTCATAATCCTGTCGCGAGTTAACGACTTTGAATAACTTTGTGTTATCAGCAAATTTAATTACCTCGCTAGTTACTCCCATCTCTAAATCATTTATAAATATATTAAAAAGAGCGGTCCTAGCACAGACCCCTGAGGAACCCCACTAACTACCCTTCTCCATTGTGAATGCTGCCCATTTAACCCCACTCTCTGTTTCCTATCCTTCAACCAGTTTTTAATCCACAATAAGACTTTTCCTCCTATCCCATGACCCTCCAATTTCCTCTGTAGCCTTTCATGAGGTACCTTGTCAAACCCTTGTACTCGAAAAACAACAGTACAGGCTGTTAATCAAAAGTAAGTAATCTAATACAATAAAGACTGAATAACAGCCCAACACAATCCAACAGGTTGTGTAGCATAAATATGACAAAAATGGGAAATACCCTCAGAAACCAAGGCTCCCGCCAAGGTCTAATCAACAAGACACTGTTATCTAAGAAAGATTTTGTGTCTGTGATCTGATTTCTTTCATGGGGTATATATTCCCTATTTATAACTACCGATACTTAAACATTTATTCTTGAAATAACTGAATCAAAAACATTTCAAGCAACAGCATGATCTACTTTCACTTAGCTCAATGAATGCTGGCTTGACTACCCCACAGCATAACTGCTGATTTTCTTTCACTTTCAACGGGGCCCGATTCATTTCACCCACAGCAGGGCTTCATCAGGAACCATTAGATCAAATCATAATATCAGGGGTATTAGTTTCAGAGTAACTTGACTTCTCTTGAAACAGGCAAGATTTCCCCACACAAAAGCCATGCTGACTTGGTCTCAGTAATCCATGTCCTTGGATGTGCTCTGTAATTTTGTTTTTGATAATAGCTTCTACCATTTTCCCCAGCACCGACGTCAGACTCACCGGTCTATAATTTCCTGGATCTCTTTTAAAAAGCGGCGTTACATTGGCCACCCTCCAATCTTCCGGTACCATGCTCGATTTTAAGGATAAATTGCATATCACTAACAGTAGCTCCGCAAGCTCATTTTTCAGTTCTATCAGTACTCTAGGATGAATACCATCTGGTCCAGGAGATTTGCTACTCTTCAGTTTGCTGAACTGCCCCATTACGTCCTCCAGGTTTACCGTGAATTCAGTAAGTTTCTCCAACTCGTCCGCTTGAAATACCAATTCCGAAACCGGTATTCCACCCAAATCTTCCTCGGTGAAGACCGAAGCAAAGAATTCATTCAATCTCTCCGCTACGTGTTTATCTTCCTTGATCACCCCTTTTACCCCCTCGGTCATCCAGCGGCCCAACCGATTCTTTTGCCGGCATCCTGCTTTTAGTATACCGAAAATATTTTTTGCTATGTTTTTTTGCCTCTAATGGTATCTTTTTTCGTAATCCCTCTTGGCCTTCTTTATCTGCGCCTTGCACTATGTGCACTATTATGGAATACACCTGATCTGCACCTAAATTAGTCGCAGGTTTTTAGGTCTGGTTTTAGGTGGCCTAAATGTGTGCACCTAAATTTTAGTTGCAAGAACGGCACACGTGCATATTCTATACACTACACCTAACTTTAAGTGTAGCTTATAGAATCTTGCTAACCACGTGGTTTTTCGGTGCTGATTTTTAAGGCCCCATTTATAGAATTTGGCCCATTTTATATAGAATTACTCCCATATTTATTTATTTATTCTAGCCTGCATCATCTACAATTGTGAGCAGGTAACAAAATACAATCATAATTATAAGCATAACACATAAACACAAAACACATAACAAATACATCATCAACCCTTTCCAGAAACAGTCATCAATAACATTTCTAATATAGAAATCCTTCATTAAAGAGCTGAAAATGCCCTTTGACATAAAACAGTTTTAAAGCTTTTTTTTTTTTTTTAAATCAGACATATTCGTCATAAACCTTACTTCTAAAGGAAAAGTATTCCAAAGCTTTGACCCTACTACATAAAAAATTGTGTTCCTATACTCATCCAGATAAATCAGTTTAAATGAGGGAACATATATGGAGTACTGAGATTTAGTAACATCGATAGCTGTAGCTGGTTTCTCCAGATTTACAAATACCTAGAAGTGGCAAAAGCAATTTTCTTATTTTATGTTCTATATAAAGTGTATAGCAATAGGATGAAAGCAATCTTGCTCATCAACACAGATGCTTTTTCAAATTAATTTTCCAATAAGGAATTATATTAGGTTTTACTTTCATAAAATAAGTTTGATGGTGGCAATCCCCTGAAGCAAGAATGATCTCCCTTCAGAAAGCAATTATTTTAAGTGAGTTGTCAAATATAGTAACCTAGTAATATGGTAAATGATAGCAGAAGACCAAATTTGCCAATCCTGTCTGCTCAACTATAATTCTTCTGCCTTGGATAGGTTAGCACGAACATTTCTATACTCAGGCCAACACCAGTTTGTCACCAGCTTTAACTTTTAGCAGAATGCCCCTTTCCAAGTTCTGCTTTCCATGTCCATTACATTACATTATACTAGACTTATAGCCCACTAATACCATAAATAGTTCAAAGTGGGTTACATATTAAGCAAGAGTGAACCAAATGTTCAGAAGTTACATATCAATCAGTTAATAAGTATAGTAAAGAGAAGGAAACATCAACTAAAAACCAATTTCTATAGATTAAAATGCTTCTGAAAAAAAAAAAATAAATAAAGTCTTAAGTGATTTGCCAAAATATAGATAATTTCCTATCAACCTAAGTTCTAATGTTCAGGAATTTCAAAATGATACAGCCTTATAAGAAATAGAAGTAGACAATAATCTCTTAATTCTAACATTATGCACAGACGGAAAGTGCAGTAAACATTGTTCTCTTAAACGATCAGATCCCTTCTGAGAATGCCTACAATCTATTGAAGAGTGACTTCAATACAATAACCCCCTCATTCTAACAAATTGCTATTGCAACTTGACATTTAGGACTAGATTCAGTGATTTAGGCACCATTTTATGGAAAAGCATGTAGCCAGGCTATTGGCATTTACACACATATATGTATAATATATGTATTCTGATCATATATGCACATTCCCCCCAAATTCTAGATATGGTGCCTAAAGTTGTGCATGCTAATTTGGCCATATGGCGAAACTGAATGCATGACTTGATTAACAAGCCAATCAGCACCGATAATTGGTACTTAACCAATTACCACCAAGGGCCTCCAAAAATGGGGATTGAAGTCTTTAATCATATGTTGAAGAAACAGTACTTGAATGGACCCGACACAGTCCGTGTTTCGGCGCACAGCGCCTGCCTCAGGGGTCTATAATAGTGTTGATTTAATAAGCCTGCAAAATCATCATTGGGTGTACACAGAAAGGAGCAATATTTACGCTTTCATTATGTTCTTCGCATTAGTATGAAATATAAGTAAATGATGATTTTTACTACTATTACCATTATTCCATTATTTTTTCATACAGTTTTTCAATATGTTGGTTTTTCACACCTATTTCAACACATGTATCTTTTGAATTCTGTGTACTTGTCTATACTGTACAAGATATTGGAGAACTCCATACAGGCACAATGTCTGCAGGATAATAGTTTATTATAAACACATTATGTTATTGTTTTTTATATATTTTTTTAAATATATTTCTTTATATATTATTTTGCAGGCTTATTAAATCAACATTATGGATTCATATTATATACATTTTGAATATTTATGGGTGATATGTCATTTATACGTATATTTAATGTTTCTTTATATATGAATGTATACATGGGTATATCATTACGTTCATTTATAATGTGATTGTACTCCAATGTTTTTACGGTTCCTATCACATATGTATGTAATTGTGTGTGTATATATACCTGTATATTTATTTTAACTTTCGCTTTTATGGTTATTATAGACCCCTGAGGCAGGCGCTGTGCGCCGAAACACGGACCGTGTCGGGTCCATTCAAGTACTGTTTCTTCAACATATGATTAAAGACTTCAATCCCCATTCTTTGGAGGCTCTTGGTGCTTTTTGTTTTTTGGCTTGGTTTTTTGTCTGTGCTTTGCTCCCTCTCTCTGTTTCAATTAACCAATTACCGGCACTAATTGGCTTTAATTAGAATTTACACGCACAACTTTCTAGGCGTATTCTATAATGCAGTGAGTGTAAATTCTCATGTGCACAGTTGAAAAAAGGGTGTGAGTATGGGCATAGAATGGGCAGATTGTGGATGTTTCAAAAAACTATTCGCAAGAAATCAAATACGTTAGCATTTAACTTTCAACAAGGAGACTAAGATAAAATGAGAAGAACGGTAGAAAAAAAACTTGGATGAATGTCTGCAAAGGTCAAAAATTTACTTCAAGCATGGATGCTGCTCAAAAATACCATCCTGGAAGCCCAGGCCAAATATATTCTGTGTATTAAAAAAGGAGGAAGGAAGACCAAACATCAGCTGACATGGTTAAAAAGTGAGGTGAAGGAAGCTATTAGAGCTAAAAGAAAATCCTTCAGAAAATGGAAGAAGAATCCAATTGAAAATAATAAGAAACAGAATAAGGAATGGCAAGTCAAATGCAAAGCACTGATAAAGAAGGCAAAAAGGGACTTAAAAAAAAGATTGTGTTACAGGCAAAAACACATAATAAAAATATTTTAAATATATTAAAAGCAAGAAGCCGGCAAAAGAATCAGTTGTTCAATCTAGCCCAGTATCCTGTTTTCCAAACAGTGGCTGACCAAAGGGGCAGTCAGGGAAAACAAAGCTGTAGCAGAGAGATTAAATTAATTCTTTGCTTCGGTCATTACTGAGGAAGATTTGGGAGAGATACCAGTGCCAGAAATGGTATTCAAAGCTGACAGGCCTGAGAGACTGAATGAAATCTCCCAGTGTACTGTTAGAATTGAAAAATGAACTTACAGAACTATTAAATAGTAACATAGTAGATGACTGGCAGAAAAAGACCTGCACGGGCCATCCAGTCTGCTTACCTTGATTTGTATCTGCCATTTTCAGGGCACAGACCGTAGAAGTCTGCCCAGCACTAGCCCCGCCTCCCAACCACCAGCCCCGCCTCCCACCACCAGCTCTGCCACCCAATCTCGGCTAAGCTTCTGAGGATCCATTCCTTCTGAACAGGATTCATTTATGTTTATCCCATGCATGTTTGAATTCCGTTACCGTTTTCATCTCCACCACCTCCCGCGGGAGGGCATTCCAAGTATCCACCACCACTGGTTACATTTTGACTACCCAACATGTTAACTAGACAAAATGTATGTGCTTCTAAAGAAGTGGAATTTAGAGAATTTGGGGCATGGGAGGGGTTTGACCTGACATTGCTGAATATCAGTATTGTCCAAATAAACTTAACTGGACAAGTCTGCTGACTGGCAAAATTTGATCCAATGTTAACTTGATTAACTTGATCTGGCTTTCTTCAGTGGCACTTCAATTCCATTCAATACCTAGACAAACTTAACCAGATAAAGGAATCCAGTTAGACTTTTAATTAATTAATTTTTAACACTTACAGACCGCCTATAACCTAGGCGGCTTACACAAAACTCTTCTGACAAACTTTCCACCCACAGGATAATCACAATTGCACTGAATAAAATGCTTGTGCAAACGAATGTGTTGTCAAAAGTTTCTTAACATTTTTTTACTACTGCATAACCATACAATTCTGGAAGTGCATTCCATAATAATAGACCTGCTATGCAGAAGGCTACAGATCTGGTCTCAGCATAGTGAGCCTAACCTATCCCTTGGGTAGATAGTTGCATAGCCAACTCAAATCATAATGGTCGGCTTGGCTTGTAAATTGACAGCACCTGTTTCATATACCATGGAGCAACCAAATGCAAAGTCTGGTGGATCAAGCATAGTAATTTAAACTGCACACAAAACTGAACAAGCAGCCAATGCAGCTGCTTCAACATAGGAGCAATATGAACAACATTTGCAACCCCAATGATCATTCTAGTAGCTGTATTTTGGACAACCTGAAATGCCCTATGCCTAGTGACTGTCACCCCAAGGTAAAGGGCATTGCAGTAGCCTACCTTTGACAAAATCAAATTCTGTACTACTACCCTAAAATTACAGCTCGGTAACATTGCTTTTAATTTACTCAATAGATGCGATTGAAAAAAAGAAGCCTGCAAGACTTGTAAAACTTGATGTTGCATTGTCAAATGGGAGTCCAAAATGACCTCCAATGACCTTAACTGAGGTTTCAATGGTAGTTTTTGCTCACTGCACTGTTGAATGTAGCCCCCAAAGTTAGCATGAAATGAAATTATAAGATTTTTTAAAGGAAATTACAATTACTGTATTAGATTTACATCCTGTACAGAAGAGCATAAAAAGTTTCTAATAATTCTGAAGCATCTTCAAAAGGTGTTGCAAAATGAACAAGCAGTTATGAGTGTTATGATTTTCTACCCGTTAATAATGGTTATACAACTGAAGCGTTAGATTTATAGTAATTAATGACTGGTATGCCAGATGTAGCTTCCTATTAAGCCATAAAATTTGAACATATTAATGTATTAGTAAGTGATAAAATCAGAGAACACTATCCCCAATTCTATACCTTAATTTTATAGCATATGTATTTAACATTTTCAAAATGTCTTTTTGAAGATAAGCTATATATAAATTCTTGAAAAGAAGGTCATTTTTAATCACAGCTTGCTAAGGCAGTTGGAAGGTTTGTGCATTTTAACACATGAAGAACTAGTATATTACTTTGTTAAACTTTCTTTTACCCTAGTAGTACTACAATCTAAACTTAAGCATTCAAGCTTGTACAGAGATTGCAAGCAGGCATGATAATCTACAAAAGTGGTGAATAATGTTAGATTTGCAATGATTTAGCAAATGATATTAGATCAAATTGGTATGAGTTCAAAG
Organism: Microcaecilia unicolor; assembly: GCF_901765095.1. NCBI lineage: Eukaryota > Metazoa > Chordata > Amphibia > Gymnophiona > Siphonopidae > Microcaecilia > Microcaecilia unicolor. Next base: position 269,232,699 of record NC_044033.1, on the reverse strand, counting down.
ATGAGGCAACCATTCCATCAGTGTTATGTTTTAGGTAATAGGGAGGATATTTTGTGTTTAAAAAGATATCCAAATTGGGATATCCAAAAGCAGTCAAATTTTATAAAAGGCTTGTCAAGAAAAAAACAAAACACAAAAGGAACTCCAGAACTGGAATGATGACGCTATCTTTATTAAAATGACCCGACACGGGCCGTGTTTCAGCACTCAACAGCACCTGCCTCAGGGGTCAAAATCAATGCTTGCTTTGTGTCAAGAAACCATTCCGCAATCCGATGTCAGGAGTGCTGCACGCTTTTGAAAGCTAGCAATGAGGTTCAGTGTGAATGCTGGAGGCCCTTTTGTGCTTTGTCTTTTTCGTTATATTTTGTGTACTTTTGGACTCTCTCTGCAGGGGCATAGCCACGGGTGGGCCTGGACGGGCCCAGGCCCAGCCACTTTCCCTCCAGGCCCGCCCATCCACATCTCTGCTCGCTGACGCTGTCGCTGCCTTTTCTCCTGCGGCTCCGCCGGGTACGACCGTCCGGGAGGCAGCGTTCAGCGTAGCCTGCCTGCCCGTCCTTAATTCTTCTCCCCAGGCTCCGCTTCGCTGCATCACTCCATCGCTCCCTGCATTGTTCTCGCCTGTCACGCAGCACTGCCATTCACACAGGCAGCTGCGCTTCCCCCTATCATGTCCATCCGGTCCTAACAGAAAGTGCATCAGAGAGGACCGGATGGACATGGCAAAGGGGAGCACAGCTGCCTGTGTGATTGGCAGCACTGCGTGACAGACGAGTAGAAGAATGCAGGGAGCGATGGAGCAATGCAACGAAGTGGAGTCTGGGGAGAAGAATTAAGGGCAGGCAGGATTTGCACATGTGCAAAAATTGAGCACGTGCAGAATAGAGCCAGTGGCTGACAGCTGTGGCTCGCGGACACTGCCACTGGCCACCCAAGAGGGAGGAAGTCTTAAGCTGGCAGGGCTTGAGGATCCCTGCCAGCAAAGGTATTTTGTTTACTTTGGAGGGGGGGCACAGGTAGGGGGAGGAGTGGAGATGAAATTTTTGGCCCACCCACTTTGGCATTGGGCCCACCATAAATCGGCTGTCTGGCTACGCCACTGCCTCTCTGTCTTGCTGTTTGCTACTAAAAGGCTTGTCAAACATGGAGCCTTTCATAAGTATGCATATTTCCACTGCCAAAAGAATGATAAGAACAAAAAGGGCCTCTTATACATGTAACTTGCTGTGCATCACAACAATTATCCCCTGGATTCTATTTATGGCATCCAGAATAACAAGCCCAAATTTGAACACACCCTCAAGATCTGAACGAAAATTAATTGAGTAACATGCCAATTACCATTGATAATTGGATGCTACTACTACTACTACTACTACTGTTTAGCATTTTTATAGCGCTACAAAGCGTACACAGCGCTGTACAAACTAACAATAAATTATCAATGTTAATTTCTGTTTGCATCTGGCTGTGTGCAATTCTATGTCATGGTGCTTAACTCTACTAGCATGTAACTCAAAAGGGGGCGTAGACTTGGGTGTGTCAGGGGCATTCTAAAAAGTTGCGTATGTAATTATTGAATACGGCCTCAGCACAACTAACTTGGACACCAGCATTTACATCATGCATCCATTTACAACAAGGGAAATTGGCGTAAATAAAAGGGCCCCGATCAGGTGAATTTTCGAAAGAGAAGGGCGCCCATCTTCCTACACAAATCGGGAGATGAGCGTCCTTCTCGCAAGGTCGCCCAAATTGGCATAATTGAAAGCCAATTTTGGGTGCCCTCAACTGCTTTCTGTCGTGAGGATGACCAAAGTTCATTGGGACGTATCGGCAGTGTAGCGAAGGCGGGACTGGGGCGTGCTTAGGAGATGGACGTCCTTGGCCGATAATGGAAAAAAGGGCGTCTCTGATGAATACTTGGGCGACTTTACTTGGTTCATTTTTTTTCACGGCCAAGCATCAAAAAGGCGCCCGAACTGACCAGATGACCACTGGAGGGAATCGGGGATGACCTCCCCTTACTCCCCCAGTGGACACTAACCCCCTCCCACCCTCAAAAAATGAAGATGTTATAATGCCTTTGTATTGCTCCATGGTACAACCGCACCTCGAATATTGTGTTCAATTCTGGTCGTCGCATCTCAAAAAAGATATAGTGGAATTAGAAAAGGTGCAGAGAAGGGCAACGAAAATGATAAAGGGGATGGAATGACTTTCCTATGAGGAAAGGCTAAAGCGGCTAGGGTTCTTCAGCTTGGAGAAAAGGTGGCTGAGGGGAGATATGATAGAGGTCTATAAAATAATGAGTGGAGTTGAACGGGTAGATGTGCAGCGTCTGTTTACGCTTTCCAAAAATACTAGGACTAGGGGGCATGTGATGAAGCTACAAAGTAGTAAATTTAAAACTAATCGGAGAAAAGTTTTATTTATTTATTTATTTATTTATTTTATTGCACTTGTATCCCACATTTTCCCACCTGTTTGCAGGCTCAATGTGGCTTACAAATACCTGTAATGGCATTGCCATTTCGGGTACAAAATACAATTGGTTTTACAAAGATGTTAAGAATAACAAGGTTCACATGTCAATATAATCAAACAGTTATAGAAAGGAGACAGTCATAGTCAAGGAGTCGTGGTGGTGTGTTGTGGTTAGTTATGGATTCTCGTGGTAAGCTTTAGTGAAGAGATAGGTTTTTAAGGATTTGCAGAAGTTGGTTATTTCATTAATTGTTTTTAAGTATTTTGGTAGTGTATTCCACAACTGCGAGCTCATGTAAGAAAAGCTGGACGCATGTATTAGTTTGTATTTTAATCCGTTGCAACTGGGGAAGTGTAAATGAAGAAAAGTACGGGCAGATCTTTTGGCATTTCTGGGTGGGAGGTCCACTAGGTCGTGCATGTATGACGGGGAGTCTCCGTAAATGATTTTATGAACTATCGTGCAAATCTTGAACGTGATACGTTCTTTAAGAGGGAGCCAATGTAACTTCTCTCTTAAGGGTTTTGCACTTTCATATTTTGTTTTTCCAAATATGAGTCTGGCTGCGATGTTTTGGGCGGTTTGAAGTTTCTTGATAATCTGTTCTTTACATCCAGCGTAAAGTGCATTGCAATAGTCCAGGTGACTTAGTACCATCGATTGTACCAGATTTTGGAAAATGGCTCTTGGGAAGGAAGGTTTTACTCTTTTGAGTTTCCATATGGAGTGGAACATTTTCTTAGTTGTATTCTTCACATGGCTTTCAAGTGTGAGATGTCGATCTATGGTAACTCCAAGAATTTTCAGAGTGTTAGAGACAGGAAGGGAAAAGTTTGGGGTGGATATGGTGGGGAAGTTATTTGTGTTATATTGTGATGTAAGTATACGGCATTGTGTTTTTTTCTGCATTGAGCTTTAGTTGAAATGCATCCGCCCAGGAGTGCATGATTTGGAAGCTTTGGTTGATCTCATTGGTAATTTCCTTTAGATCGTGTTTAAACGGGATGTAGATCGTGACATCATCTGCATATATATATGGATTGAGGTTTTGATTATCTAGTAGCTTGGCTAGAGGTATCATCATTAGGTTAAAGAGGGTTGGTTGAGAAGGGGGATCCTTGAGGGACTCCACATTCAGGTGTCCATGGGGCTGATGTTGCCGCTTTGGTTGTTACTTGGTAAGATCTCATTGTCAGGAATCCTCGAAACCAGTTAAGAACATTTCCTCCAATCCCAAAGTATTCCAGAATGTGTAGAAGTATTCCATGGTTGACCATGTCGAAGGCGCTAGACATGTCAAGTTGCAAAAGAAGTATGTTGTTGCCAATTGCAATTGTTTGTTTAAATTTATTCATTAAAGTTACCAATACAGTTTCAGTGCTGTAATTCGATCTGAGTCCTGATTGAGATTCATGCAGAATAGAGTTTGGTTGTAAGCAGGATCGATGCTACTGGGCGATAATTGGTTAGGTCGCTTGCAGATTTCTTTGCGTCTTTTGGTAGTGGAGTAAGTTGGATATTTCCTTTATCTTTTGGGAAGTGACCCTTTTGAAGCATATAATTCAGGTGTCTCGTGAGGTCAGTTTTGAATTGTTGAGGGGCAGATCTTATAAGATTGCTAGGGCAGGTATCTAATTTGCATTGTGATTTGGCGTAGTTTTAAGCAGTCGAGAAGTATTGTCGGGTGAGAGTGTGTCAAAGTTAGTCCATGATCGGTCAGCTGGATATTCCCCGGGTAGTGGGTCTAAACATTCGAGGAGGTTTACATAGTCAGTTGTATTGGTCGATAGTGTGAGTCTTAGCTTTATGATTTTCTCTTTGAAGTAGTTCGCAAAGTTGTCTGCTGATGGAGTATCCACATTGTTAGAGGTAATCGGAGTGGTATTCAGTAGTGTATTTACAAGTTGAAAGAGTTTATGTGTGTCTTTGTAATCTGGTCCGATTTTAGTTTTATAATAAGATCTTTTAGTTCGTCTGATGGTGTATTTGTATTTTCTTAGTTACTGCTTCCAGTCGTTAAATGCGGAATCGTCTTTTTTCTTATTCCATGCCCGCTCTGATCTTCTGACTTGTGTTTTTAGTTCTTTAAGTTCTTCATTAAACCAAGGTATTGAATTTTTTCTATGTGAGGTTCTGGTTTGAAGTGGTGCTAAGTGGTCTAGTATGGTTCTGCATCTGTTGTCCCAATCCTGTAGAAATTGGGTTGAGTCTGTTGGTGCTGTCCATTCGTTGCTATAGAGTTGTTGCCAAAATGTTGGCGGGTCTATTTTACCTCTCGTGGTGTAAGTTGATTGTTCTTGTTTGTGTTGTGAATTTTTTTTCGTTCTTCAGTGAAGGGAGAGGCTTGCTTTGTAGTGATCAGACCATGGTATGGCTATCCATTTTATGTCTTTTAATGTGATATTGTGTTCTGGTGAGAATTTGTGTGTGATAATATCTAGTGCGTGCCCTTTAATATGGGTGGGTTGTATGATTGGCCAGTGGAGCTCCCAAAGTTGAAGGAAGTCCTTGCATTCAATTACGTTTGTTAGGTTAGTATCCTCCAGGTGGAGGTTGATATCTCCTGCTATAAGAAGGTTTTGTGCAGAGAGACATGTGTTCGATATGAAGTCCATAAAATGTGTTTGGCAATCTTGCCAGTTGCCTGGTGGTCTGTAGAACAGGATGAGATTTAGGTGGTCTTGTAGGGTTGGGTGATCGACTCTAACTGAGGCGATTTCAAGTTGGGGAAGTACTCAATGTGTAATTAAACTCTGGAATTTGTTGCCAGAGAATGTGGTAAAGGTGGTTAGCTTAGCTGAGTTTAAAAAAGGTTTGGACGGCTTCCTAAAGGAAAAGTTCATAGACAATTATTAAATGGACTTGGGGAAAATCCACTATTTCTGGGATAAGCAGTATAAAATGTCTTGTACCTTTTTGGGATCTTGCAAGATATTTGTAACCTGGATTGACCACTGTTGGAAACAGGATGCTGGGCTTGATGGACCTTTGGTCTTTCCCAGTATGGCAATACTTATGTACTTAATTTCCTTTAACATTTCTATATCCATCTGTTCATCCTGGCTAGGCAGACAGTGCTGCTCTTTGTCCTCCCCAGCCTACAAGGGGGGCCCGGCTGCGGCGCCGGAGTTTTCTCTCTTCTGCTCTTGTTGGGACGCGATCACTCGGGTCCCGTCAGGAGCAGGAGAGAGAGACCCCGGCACTGGGCCCCCCTTGGAGGCCTGGGCCTGGGGAATTTTGCCCCCCCCCCCCTCTCGGCTGCTATGATTATCTGGCCAAAGAGGAGAAATACACTTCAGAACATAATGCAAGAAAATATCCAATACATTTTACATGCTTAAAACACAGTTTCTTCACAACCAGCTACAAGTCTTAGATGAACAGGGCATACATAGCTCCATTGCCACTAATCACAGTTCAAATTTTCTGCCTAATTGATTGCCCTTTGCTAGTCAAATCAATTTTTATCATTTGTGATCTCCTAATATACAAAACTTCACTGCATAAATCATTGGTCTTCACTAATTTTTAAGTTGAGGCCACTTTTGATCCAAATGAGCAGATGGAAAGCCACCTAACATTTTCCCATATGGTGCCGAAATTGCTTACCAGCATGTGACAATGATGTTTGTCCCTTCTAGGCCACTCAAACTTTTCATTGGAGGTATCCTCAAGGAGGTAAGCATTTCCAAATACATTCTCTTTTTCTGTTCAGAAATGCCTAGTCCTTCAAGCATACAGTTCCTCCCCCAATCTACTTCCTGCTTTCTGTCATGAGCTCAGGAATTGAGACAGAGAGTAGTGAAGCAAAAACAGAATGATGAGGGGGGCTATCCCAGAGGTCTCCAGGAGCTGCCATTGGTCCCTGGGTCTTGCACTGAAGAACACTGGCATAAATGGCAACTTACCTGAATGATGCCATAACCTCGGGTAGGGCTCACTTCCTCTGCAAGTCTAATTTTACTCCAGCAGAACGGAGCTGCTTGGATTTTGGTTCCTAGCCAGTGAGGCCACTATTTGAGTCAGGGTCCCAGCAGCTTTCTGTGTGTGAGAGAGTGTGTCTGGCAGTCTAGTATTAGAAACATTAATACAGTCCATCACTGCAATAGAGAGAGTGTGGACATTTACAAAAGGGGGTAAAACTTGGGAAACTGGCCAAAGGAAAACATGTCATCAGCCTCTGCTCTCCTCTCTTTTAATGAGTGTCACTTACCAGGCTTCATCAAAGAGTTTGTAATGTTTCACTTTTACTAGGCTTGCTGAGCTCATAAAAAACTAGAACCTAGAGATATGTGGTTTGTTAGTATGGACCCGTAACCTATGAATCAATGTGTGTAAACTCATTAAAAAGTTCTAATGTGTTAAAATTTTTGCTAACATATATTTCAGATAAACAGAAAGGTCAGAATATATGGAAAAATGCCAAAAATTGGAAAACAAACCTTAATTTCCCCTGTGGACATTGCTATTAGTAACTGATAGCACCTAAGGGCTAATTAGTCTAAGACATGGTTCATTATTTGTTAGATATGTCTATCTGGAACCATTGGTCTCTGCCCTTCTTTTCTTCTTGTCTGTAAGTAGGATTCCCAAACTTTATCCTGTACACTCTAGAATTCTGGTCATGTTGTGATCTCTGGCATATCCAATGGGGGCTAAAGTTCCAAAATGTATTTTCTAATGCCACAGCAGAAAAAAATATTCATCAGTGATAACGTAGGCAGGCGACACAACTGTCTGGGCTTGTACCGCACTCACCTCTTCCAAACAGCATGATGTAAGCCCCGCCCCTCCTGAGAAGGCAGTCTGAGTGCCTCTTTAATGTAGTCGAGCCAGGCACTCAGAAAAGTTTCTCAGGAACAGACGGAACAATACAAAAAAAATTAGATCAAGATGGAAATGATTTTTTTTAACAGAAAATGTTTATTTAAAAATTAATCTTCAGCTCAGATAATAAGAATTCACTAATAACTCTATTCATAGAAACATTCTAATACCTAAAATTCTTTGCTTAAATTTCCTAATGCCCCCTATTTTCAATTACCTAATAATAAAACATTCATAGGTTTAACAACAGAAAATTCTAATGTTTGTTTTTCTATTCCCTCCCCAGATTTATTTGTCCAGAAAAAATATCAATATCAGATAAGTAACTCTTCAATTAACTCCTAAATTAATCATGCATGCAATTAAATTAGCTTAGTACTGGTGTAATGTCAAGAGTTGATCCTTTGTTTATTTTTTTCTTCCAGGTTCCTCTTCAGACGGATCTCAGGTAAGTATAAATTCTACAATTCTGTCCTCTTCATTTTCTCTTACTTTTGTGATAATCGAAAAGGATACTTTTCCTAAATTTTACAGGGTCAGCTTTCCTTCTTTTCTCTCTCTGTGAACGGTGGGTACCATTGGATGATCGATCGCGTTGATCCCTGGCCAGGGAGCCGGACTCAGGAACAGACGTGTACCTACTAACCTATGCTTTACAAAATCAACAATAAAAACCCTACACCTTAACTAAAATTATTTAACAAGTTATCTATGTCCTTCACTATAAATTTATTCCCTAGCTGGCTATTCCAATTGGTAAAAAAAATGGATAATTATTTTTCCCTATTCTACGCCCTCCCACACCTGCTTAAGTTGGAAACAAAATATTGGGATACTCTAACCCTTAAATTAATAAAGATTTTTAGATCTTACAGCCAATGCCACAATACACACAGCATGTAAAGTTCTTTTCCTTTAAACCAGCTCTGCACAATAGTGCTTTAATTCTTTCCCTTTAGCTCATTAGACAGAAGTAGCCACTTCTGTATTGCAAAGCAATCAGAACAGGACGCATCAAATAATTTTCCTTTCAGAATTACTAATATCAAAATTCCCCAAATGGCTATATCTTTAAAGCTTCAGAGCAGCATCACATCTCTCTATGCTTTCCTGAAACAATCAGGCTCCATAGAATTCTGAGTTGCACTACTGCAGCTGGACATTAACCTTGTTAGATACATTTAACTTTTTACACATCCCACTTCAAAAATTTAGGAAAATTTATTTTATCACCACAATAATTAGACTACCCCAACACAATTTCCACCCCTTCAAACCCTTCAAACAATCATCAACATTTCCCTGAAGCCCCCTAAACTCGCGTAGGGCTTTACAATTTTAAATACCAAACCTCCAGCACATCTCTAATAACCACACCAAACTTTTTAAACCTTTTAAGTCAATTTTCACTCCAAATCCTCAAACAATCATACACTGAGCACTAACACACATCTACCCAGTGACCAGCTTACCACCCAACTGTTTAACTGCCAAGCTTGGAACCCTCACCCTAGCTCACGCGGCTAGCACGAGCTCTGCATTCTAACTTCCCTAAGTACATAAACACAGCATTTCTAAACTTTTTAAAACCCATTTTACACCTATACATGCAACCAGCAATTTACATTTATATGAATATTTGTACCTTCTTTGTCCCTGAAGCTTGAAAATCTTCATCTCACTTCTAGCACGAGCCTCCCGCCGTCCCGTCTCACCAGCTCGCGCTGCTAGCCGTTTCTGCCATCCACGTGCACTCCTCCCAGAGCGTGCAGCATTAACGCTGCTATTGGCCGCTTTACTTAAAATAAAAACGTTGGGGAAGGGCACCGGAGCCCTTCCCCCCAAAGACTCCCGACTACGCCATTTTTGTAAGCCCCACCCCTTTTGCCCTCAGCATAAGGGTGTATGTCCCCGATGTTATTGTTTGTAGTCTAATAACCGAGTGTTTGGGGTCACCCTACCAAGAGCAAGGGGAGGAAATACAATACATTTAACCCCTTGGGTTACATTCGGCCTAGCCAAGTTTAAAAAAATGTATGAAATAACATTTTTTTTTAATCATTCCATCCACTTCATATCCCCCCACACTTCAATATATTCAACAATTTTCATTTCACCAGGTAATTGTTCTTTCCCTGAGAGTTTTTATATTCTGGTATACCAAAGAAAATGTTTAAATTTTCTTATAATTTTTTTTTTTCTGCCCATGTCTTTGATGGCAGAAATAATGAGATTTCTCTTTCACTCTATCAAGCTTCTTCCTATTTTTATAATCGTAGTTTATTCCTTGAGCCCGTTTTTCTCCTAGTCTCTTTGAAATTCCAAATTTCTTCAACTTTGCCTTTTCCGTCTTCTTTTCCCTCTTTTCACCCCCGGAGAATTCATATGAAGAGAAAAGAATCGGGTGTCTTCCACAGAACATTTCTATAAAAATAACTGTACCCAAGTAAATAAACAATAACAGCCTTTGAAAAACTCTGAGCACACGTGAGCATTTGTTTTTATTTCCACCTCCTCTATTACACCAAATGGGCTTGAACGGACTTCCCACTGGAACACTCCACGTTTCAAGTACTGAGCGTTGGCTATTAATGATTCTCCTTTGTTTTAAAGATATTTCTTCCATTGCTTCTTTAATCACACAATTTCCCTGTGATTTACCCTGTTTCTTCCTTTTCCTTCTCTTCTCTTTAACAGTTAATGGAAACCTTAATTTTGTCAGAGTCTCCATCTGTTGTATTTCTTCCACTGTAGCTGGTTCCGTGGTAGTTTTTCACCTCTGTCCCAGCCCCTGGGGTCTCTAACTTTGCTTTATCCCCCACCGCTGCAGCTGTTCCTGAACCTTCTGCACTCCCTTCCGAGTTTTCAGCCCCCTTTTCATCAGCTTTTGCTTCGTCTTCCTCCTCATCGCTGCAGAATTCGCCTTCACTGCTCTCGCTGCTTGACTCCTTCTCTTCTTCTTTCTCCTTTGCTTCTTTTTCTTGTATCCTGTTTTCTTCCTTTCGCCCTTCTATTACTTGCTCTTCCTCTTTTATTATTCTTACTTCCCTTCCTGCCATCTTTTTTTCCCAACTTATTAGTTGTTCATTCAAGTTAACTAATTGCTGTTGCCCCTCTTCCACCACTTGCTCTTGTTCTCCGCACCGTTCTTTGTTTTCCTCTACAGTTTGTACCGGGTACCAAACATAATAACACTTTCCAGAGTTCAGGCTTTTATCTCTCTCTTTTTCCTGGCTCCAGCCTCTTTGACCAAGCTTTGCCGGACTCAAGGATCTCTCCATATTCTCAAAACTTAGGTCTTCTTGCATTTCCAGTTTGGCGCCACAATATCTGCTAATATGCCCAAGCTGTCCACAACGATAGCAAACAGGGATTCTCTTTCTCTGCTGAGCTCCCCAATAGGATCCCCTCTGATTATTTCCATCCTCTTCATGAAATCTTTCCCTTTTCCTGAACTGATTCATGGACGGTTCTCCGTATTTTTTGTTCTCCCATGTTCTCCTATTTTCTACCCAAATTTCATTCCATCTATTCTCAGCTCTCCAAGATTTCTTTTGTTGGATTATTGGTGCTTTCTCTTCTGGTCTTTCCACTATATTTCTTAATTCCTCAATTTGTCTTAGTAGTTCTTCCATGTTCTTCTCCTGTCGCCTGATGTGTGGTCCCAACAAGGAAACAAAAATTCCCCTTCCCCCACACAGCAGTGGCTCCCCTTGCAATCAAAATATTGTGATAGTTCTCTCACCCGGGATGAGCAATTACCTTTACACAAATTATTTCAGAAATAGCAAATATTTTTCACCATATATGCACACATATATTTCAGCTTTCCCAGTTTCACTTTATTTTTAAAGTGAAGGCCCTATCCTGCCCGACTACGCCATTTTTTGTAAGCCCCACCCCTTTTGCCCTCAGCATAAGGGTGTATGTCCCCGATGTTATTGTTTGTAGTCTAATAACCGAGTGTTTGGGGTCACCCTACCAAGAGCAAGGGGAGGAAATACAATACATTTAACCCCTTGGGTTACAATGACATGGAATTTTGCTCAGATATGAGCAAAAGGTAACAGCTTTATTGATTACAGGCAATACATTTTGTTCAGGTGTGGGCGAATAAGGCCACAGCTTATTATCAAACATCAACACTTCAGGGGAGCACCCGAGCCCTGTCCCTTTAAATCTTGTGCTTTGCCCCACCATCATCCAACTGGGACATTTAATTCGATGTGGATGCGCAACCACCCACCATCCAAATGTCTAGCTAGCTCGCTTGTTGGTGGCGCCACTTTTGACTATGCAGTTCAGTCCATGCCCATCTTACTCTGCAGTTGGGCATTACCAGTCCACAGAACATCCGTTGCCTACTTACATACATACATACGCCACCGCGCTGCCTGCCCTGCTTTTCGCCACTGGCACACATACTTGTTTTTAGTGAATATTCATTTCACACCAATGGTCCATCCAGACCAGTATCCTGCTTCCAACAGTGGTCAATCCAAGTCACAAGTACCTGGCAGAAACCCAATTAGTAGCAACATTCCATGCTACTAATCCCAGGACAAGCAGTGGCTTCGCCCATGTCTGTCTCAATATCAAACTATGGACTTTTCCTCCAGGAACTTGTCCAAACTTTTTTCAAACCCAGATATGCTAACTGCTGTTATCATATCCTCCAACAATAAGTTCCAGAGCTTAACTATTCTCTGAGTGAAAAAAAATATTTCTTCTTATTCATTTTAAAAGTATTATCAGGTAACTTCATTGATTGTTCACTTTTACCCGTTGTACACCACTTAGGATTTTTTAGACCTCTATCATTTCCCCCCCTCAGCTGTCTCTTTTCTAAGCTGAAGCCCTATCCTCTTTAGCCTTTCCTCATATGAGAAGAGTTTCATCCCCTTTATCATTTTGGTCGCAATACCCAAGATGAGGTTGCACCATGGAGCAACACAGACACATTATAATATTCTTGGTCTTATTTTCTATCCCTTTCCAAATGTAATATTCCATGGAATGGGTATTACTAAAGTGATAGATTTTTTCCAGAGCCATGGGGAGGGAGGGATAACCCTGCCAGAGGTCTGGAGTGGTAGGATGTTCCTGGGTGGAGGAACCCAAGCCCATGGGGAGTAGTTTGAAATAAAATGCTGAGAAATAGTGGGGCACTTTTGATATGACATCTAAGTCCAGCTTTGGGTGTTTTGCTCAAAATTCAAGTGGGAAATATAGCCATTTTTGAAACTGAAAATCGTCCTCTCTTTTTTTTTTTTTTTTAAATGGCTAGTTGCTAGATGTTTTTGTGCTCTGGGCGTTTATCTTTTTGATCCATTTAAAAAAAATTCAAGTGCAAAACACACAAAATCAAGCCGTTGGGATGTAGGAGGATCCAGTATTCTTAGTAGACTGGGCACACAGACATCCCAGGAGAGCAATAAGGCACCCTAGGGGGCACTGCAGTGGACTTCAAATAATTGCTCCCAGGTATACATCTCACCATTGCTCCATTACCTTGTCTGCTGAGCTCCCCCAAAATCCACCCAAAACCCACTACCCCCAACTGTACACCACTACAATAGCCCTTATGGGTGAAGGGGGCACCTTTATGTGGGTACAGTGGGTTTCTGGTGAGTTTTGGAGGGCTCACAGTTTCCACCACAAGTGTAACAGGTAGAGGGAGATATGGACCTGGGTCCACCTGTCTGCAGTACACTTTACAACTCTAGGGACCTGCATGCTGCTCTAATGGACATGAGTATAACATCTGAGGGTGGCACAGAGGATGGTAAGTAAAGTTTTTATTCACATTTTTTTTTGGGGGGGGGGTGAGGGTCTCTCACAATCCAAATTCAGAACAGTCTGGATTATAAACACTAAGAGGAAAGGACACGAAGCTTAGGTATTAGATACATAGAAATACTGTTTTATTAGGACACTGGCAGCAATAATAGCAAATGTAATTGTACTAATCAGAGACAATGTATTAATGCAGAATCACTCAAAATGATGTTAAAGCACTGAGCTGTAAGTATATGTCAAGGGAGAGTAAAGGTAATGCACACTAGCCCCTAATCCTGAAATTTATAGGATAGCTGACTCCCAAGCATTATCAAGCACTATGGAGAAAGTTCAATCTGACAGATGATAACACTAGATCCGTAGAAAGTCAGGGACTGCAGACAGAGGCAGACAAGTGAGTTCCACCAGTCTCAGAATCAGGCAAGACAGCAGCAGGAACTCAAGATGAACAGCGGGTAAGCTCTTCCCAGCCGGTCAAAAGCATTACAGGCATGAGATGCCATATATTAACAAGCCTTCATCGTGTGGCCAGCATGGAGCTAGCTGATAGCAGCTCTCATGTGAACTGCACAAGATAACAGCCAGCTAATATAGCTTCAGGGAAAGGAGTCTTATACCCTTTCCTCTGGTTTCAGTGCCATGCTAACTAGCACAACAAAGTCAGGTGGATTCCAGAGTTATGGCTTTAGGGACGCTGTAGATATTTTCTTCTTGTCCATGAAGGTCCCCAACATAATAAACAAAGGTTGTTATGAACAGTTATTTTGCCTCTGTTAGCCTTGACTTAGCCTTGATGTGTCAGCAATGTACTTGAGGCCTATTACAAGACCAAGCCTCTGCATGAGAGTTGACATGGCCTAAGTCTGTGAAAAGTCAGGTTCGTAGTGTAGAATAGTGCTTCACTGTAGTGTTTCATGCAGGGCCTGTTTTGTCCCTACAAAAGGGAGTCTCCTTTTGGGACCAACAACAAAGACTGCTTTGGATTTATAAATTGCCATTTGCCATTTGCCTGTTGCAAGAGTTCAAATAAAGAGTTTGCATTTGTTTGAGGCTTTTCGAGCACTGCCTGGTTTGAGGAAGGAGCTAAGGGACCTGATCAGCCTCAGAGGTTCAAGCATTGCCTCTCAAACCTCTAGATCTCTATTGCAGACCATTGACCCACACCCAAGCTCGACTGCATGTGTGATGGAACTAATGAGTGAGGGGAGAATGGCCCTGAATGTGTAACTGAACTGAGATCTGTTTTGTGGCCCAGGGCCGGAGCTAGTACACGGGTGAGACCAGGGTTATAAAAAAATGGCACCCAATGTGGGGTGTTTGGAAGGTTGAAGAGGAGATTGTCATTACCATTGGATTACAAATTTGGGGGTTATTATTGTGGCCAGAGAGACAGGACTCTCATCTTGTGGATTACAAATACCAGAGAAACTGAGTTTTGCAGACCTGGGATTTACAATTGTGGGACTTTGAAAGGATGGCTCACTGTCTACAAGCAATCATTGAGTTGAGTGTGGAGGAGAGCACAGTGGTGAGGTGCATTGTTTGTCCTGCATGTTCTTACCAGAGTGAGCCAACGCTGGTCAAGCTATGCTGCCCAGTGTGCAGGACTGGTACCTACTGACAAGAGGGGAACAGCACGTCTTCTGGCAGCCCAAATCTAGTGCCTTTTAAAGAGAGGGCTAAGTTGTTTGAGGGCTCAGTCAGAGGACTGGTCATGGAGGACATATCAGGGAAGACCCCGGGAAAAAGCCAGAGGTGCCAACTAGTCCTGCAGCTACTAGGGAGACCTCGCTGGATGTGGCCAGTGTGGATGCCCCAGCTGCCCTGGAGCTCACCTGGAAAGACTGGGGGAGCATGAGTGAGGAGGAGCTGAGTGATAGTGCTCTCACCATGTCATCTTCCTTATCAGTGAGGAGCCCCAAGTCCCCTGCAGGTTGGATCTGTGGGCGGGGTGAAGATGGTGAACGGTGGATGCGGAGGTAGTCTTGGCCTGGGAGGGCTGTGCCAGTGCCCATGTTGCTGAGGAGGAAAGTGGAACCCTCAAATAAACCTCCAGAGTTCCTGCGTCCTCGTTGGAACTGCTTGATGTGGAAAGCACCAAAAGATCTGGAGATGGGACTGCCAATGCCAGCTACAATGCTGGACTTCCTATGCCTGGCCACTGGAGAGTTAGACGCCAGCATACTGGTGAACCTGGCTTCAGCGTAGGTTGTTCATAGTCCGGAGGTGGATTGCCTACTTCAGACCCTGCAGATCCCCATACAGTAAATGTGGTGAACGCTGAGGGATGACTGGGGCTGAACCCCGAGGCTCTGGAAGGGTGATGTCTACAAAATCCTGAGTGCTGTGGAGTGGGTGGAGGTGAATTGATTTTTCACTCATTCAAAAAGTACAAAGACCAGGGGCCATTCAATGAAATTGCATAGAAATACTTTTAAAACAAATAGAAGGAAATATTTTTTTACTCAAAGAATAGTTAAGCTCTGGAACTCGTTGCCAGAAGATGTCATAATGGCAGAAAGTGTATCTGGGTTTAAAAAGGGTTAGGACAAGTTCCTGGATGAAAAGTCCATAGTGTGTTATTGAGATGGACATGGGAGGAGCACATTGCTTGCCCTGGGATTGGTAGCATGGAATGGTGCTACTATTTGGGTTTCTGGTAGGTACTTGTGACCTGGATTGGCCACTGCTGGAAACAGAATACTGGGCTAGATGGATCATTGGTCTGACCCAGCATGGCTGTTCTTATATTTTTATGAGTCTTAATTGATAACGGTAGAGCCACGGGGACAAAGTTGCCCAGAGTCAGCAGAGCGGACCATTACTTGATATGCACACAGATACATTTGGATCAATTAACTTCTCCAGCCCTCATTTTCAAGAGGAATCTCTAAATAACACTGGACTGACTACAGAAAGACATAGAAAAACACATGCAATCTTTCGCTCCCTCCTGATCACCATATTCAGGAATTTTTCTCCTTTCCATGCAGGATACTGCAGTAAACTACAGGGGCTTGTATTTCTGGCCCCACACATATATCAATACTTCTTATATGTGTAAAGTCAAATTACACTTGTAAATGATAGAAATCATCAAAAATTATACATCTCCTTAACTCTTCACAATTTCCACACTTGTGCCCGTGAATCACCCCACTGCCTAAGCATCATCTATAGGTGTAGATGTTGGCAATGCTGCCACTTAACATGTGCATTGCCTGCCATCATCTGGTTCCCCCTCCCCACCCCAGACACATTCTTTCGTGAGTAAAGAATACACATTTTACAAAAGGCTCTATGTTCAGTGAGTTTTCCCCTCACTAGACAAATTGAGCACCATAATTTCTACCTTTAGAGTTACACACCACTGAATACTGAACTCCTTATTTTCAAGCAGGAATACTACATCAGTTGTTCTTATTTTTGTCACGCATCTTTCCTAAGTAGCAGCGTAATATCAAATATATTCCAGAACTCATTTAGTCAGAATAGCAGTTCCCTGTTAAATGACTGACTGTTGAATGGTCAGATTTCTAGGACTTTCTTCCGCTTCAGTTTTTAAAGTAATATCAGAGAGTTCAAGCCATTTTCTTTCTATCAATCTGATATCTTTTTTCAGTGCAAATAACAGTAATTTATTTTTTCCCTAGCAGAGTCAGACAATACATTTTTAGTGTAAATCGTCTTATTCTTGGCTGAAATTGACTTTCTTGGTTGACAACATTATGCCACCCAGCATTCAAAGGAATGCAAGACACTCCTTTTCCTTTCTTTAATGCTAGTCTGTTCTGCTCATGTTTGATTACTCAGCATGGTGTCGATTATTCATTACAACAGTTCCTCTGGACTTTTTATGTTACTCACTTATTTCTGGTGGCGAGGCGGGGAGGGAAATGTTTCAGTACAGATTGTCACCCTAAGTGACACAGAGCCACTTATCAGAGGTTCCACTGAACAGCATTAGCTGGTGCTGTCAATGCTAAATCTGTTGAACTGTTGTTCCAAAGTGTAGAAAAACAGAATGTGTCGCAGATGCATAATTTTAAACCATGCCATATCTCTTCCCAAAAATATAGCATATCAGAACAACTAACTATTCATTTTGCAATCAAGCACAGATGCCAAAGCCTGTGCATTTTTGCTTGAAAACGTGCAGCAGAGGAAGCTTTCTCCAAACAGAGACGCTTATGAATGTGAGGCTTGTAGTGAATATCATTACTGTGGTGGTGAACAATGGTAGAAAAAGATATTCTATTTTTAATGGATACTCCACTTTCTGAATTGGACTTGGATCCTGTATTTTATTCTTAATTACAAATGAATAATGATAGCACTTCACAGCTGAATCATTAAATGTCAGCTTCTAAACAAGCCAGAAATGCAAGGATGAGTAGCAGTTTATGGCTGGCACTATTAGACAATGAAAATAAAGCAAGTTACCATGCTCATATTATAGTTTACAGAAAGATTTTAGCCACTGGTACTATATAACTGATAAAAATACTCTGATTGACAGAACAGGAGAAAGATCTCCAATCTATTATATTTCTTTGAAGGGGTGAACAAACATGTGGATAAAGGTGAGCCGGTTGATATTGTGTATCTGGATTTTCAGAAGGTGTTTGACACCTCATGAAAGACTCCAGAGGAAATTGGAGAGTCATGGGATAGAAAGTAGTATTCTATTGTTGATTAAAAACTGGTTAAAAGATAGAAAACAGAGAGTAGGGCTAAATGATCAGTATTCTCAATGGAGAAGGGTAGTTAGTGGGGTTCCCCAGGGGTCTGTGCTGGGACCGCTGCTGTTTAACATATTTATAAATGACCTTGAGATGGGAGTAACTAGTGAGGTAATTAAATTTGCTGATGACACAAAGTTATTCAAAGTCATTACATTGCGGGAGGATTGTGAAAAATTACAAGAGGACCTTACAAGACTGGGAGAATGAGCGTCTAAATGGCAGATGATGTTTAATGTGAGCAAGGGCAAAGTGATACATGTGGGAAAGAGGAACCCAAATTATAGCTACGTAATGCAAGTTTCCAAGTAAGGGATCTAAGTGTCGTTGTTGATGATATGTTGAAACCTTCTGCTCAGTGTGCTGCTGCGGCTAAGAAAGCAAATAAAATGTTAGGTATTATTAGGAAAGGAATGGAAAACAAATATGAGGACATTATAGCCTTTGTATCACTCCATGGTGTGACCACATCTCGAATATTGTGCTCAATTCTGGTTGCTGCATCTTATAAAAGATATAGAGGGGCATAATCAAAAGGGACGCCCAAGTTTTTCTGAGGACGTACTCGCAGAACGTCCCCATGAAGGGGCAGGGAAACCCGTATTATCAAGACAAGATGGACGTCCATCTTTCGTTTCGATAATATGCTCAGGGACGCCCAAATCTGGAAATTTAGGTCGACCTTAGAGATGGTCGTCTTTAGAATTGGTCGTTTCTGATTTTCGGTGATAATGGAAACTGAAGACGCCCATCTCAGAAATGACCAAATCCAAGCCTTTGGTCGTGGGAGGAGCCAGCATTCGTAGTGCACTGGTCCCCATGACATGCCAGGACACCAACTGGGCACCCTAGGAGGCACTGCAGTGGACTTCAGAAATTGCTTCCAGGTGCATAGCTCCCTTACTGTGTGTGCTGAGCCCCCCAAAACCCACTACCCACAACTGTACACCGCTACCATAGCCCTTATGGATGAAGGGGGGCACCTACAGTGGGCTTCCGGTAGGTTTTGGAGGGCTCACATTTACCACCACAAGTGTAACAGTTAGGGGGGATGGGGCTGGGTCCGCCTACCTGAAGTGCACTGCACCCACTAAAACTGCTCCCGGGACCTGCATACTGCTGTCATGGAGCTGGGTATGATATTTGAGGCTGGTAAAAAATATTTTACAAGTTTTTTGAGGGTGGGAGGGGGTTAGTGACTACTGGGGGAGTAAGGGGAGGTCATCCCCGATTCCCTCAGGTGGTCATCTGGTCAGTTTGGGCACCTTTTTGTGGCTTGGTCATAACAAAAAAAGGACCAAGTCATCCAAGTGCTCTTCAGGGATGCTCTTCTTTTTTCAATTATGGGTCGAGGACGCCCATGTGTTAGGCACGCCCAAGTCCCATCTTTGCTACACCTTCGACACGCCCCTGGGAACTTTGGTCGTCCCCGTGACGGAAAGCAGTTGGGGATTTCCAAAATCGGCTTTCAATTATGCCGATTTGGGCGACCCTGTGAGAAGGACGCCCATCTTGCGATTTGTGTCGAAAGATGGGCATCCTTCTCTTTCGAAAATAAGCCTGATAGTGAATTAGAAAAGGTGCAGAGAAGGGTGATGAAAATGATAAAGGGGATGGAATGACTTCCCTATGAGGAAAGACTAAAGCGGCTAGGGATCTTCAGCTTGGAGAAAAGGTGGCTGAGGGGAGATATGACAGAGGTCTATGAAATAATGAGTGGAGTTGAACGGGTAGACGTGAAACGTCTGTTTATACTTTCCAAATTTACTAGGGGACATACGATGAAGCTACAAAGTAGTACATTTAAATTGAATCGTAGAGAATGTTTCTTCACTCAACGTGTAATTCAACTCTGGAATTCGTTGCCAGAGAATGTGATAAAGGCAGTTAGCTTAGCAGAGTTTCTAAAAGTTTGGACGGCTTCCTAAAGGAAAAGTCCATAGACCATTATTAAATTGGACTTGGGGAAAATCCACTATTTCTGGGATAAGCAGTATAAAATGTTTTGTACTTTTTTGGGATTTTGCCAGGTATTTGTGACTTAGATTGGCCACTGTTGGAGACAGGATGCTAGGCTTGATGGACCTTTGGTCTGTCCCAGTATGGCAATACTTATGTACTTATCTGAATCAAAATGCAGATAGCCAAACCCCTAAAATTTAGATTGTGCCTCCCATTAGGGTGATATGTCTTTGTGCCCTCATGTCATAGTAGCAGTTTAATGAGGGATCCTAAGCAATGCCTTCAGTACCCTACAACCATATAGAAATGACCACAAATGATACATGTTCTTTTGCCTAATAATATATGTACTCTTCTTCACCTGTTTTATTGTCGGCATTTCTGCTATATATAGAATTTACAACAATGTTATGATGTGATTTGTCAAAACAAGTTTTGGTTTTCAAAAAAAAAACTCTTTGGTTTATTCTTATTGATTGGGTCTGGGTTATAGGGGAAAGAACCTCCTCGTGCATAACCATTCCTTCAGAAATGATTGAACATGTGTAAGAGAGGAAGTAGATATGACACTTAGGAAGACACATAGCAAGGCAGGTGGCCTCTCATTCATTCCAGCATGTCATACCTTCAAATTCTCTCTTCACATTAAAGACCTTCTCACATGATGCCTGCAAAGCCACTAAAAACTATGGCCTATGCCACCTGTTATCTGCTTACTCCATCTTCCCAAACCATTAATGAATTAAAGATTTAATTATTTACTTTTTCTAAATCTGAGATCAATGTGAGTTACAATCAGGCACATAAGTTATTTCTCTTCCCAAGTGGGCTTATAGGCAAAGTTGTACCTGAGAGAATGTAGGGTGAATGACTTGCCCAAAGTCACAAAAAGCATCATTGAGAGAAGTAGAAGTTGAACCCAACTTTTTTGGTTGTCAGACATTTGCAATAAGCATGAGGCTACTCTTCTTCTGACCTCCTATACTTTTACCTTAGGACCAGTCTTTGACTCCTCCTTTCTTCTCAGAATGACTTGATTAATTAAAATGGGCCAATAAGAGGTGTACAGTTGATTATTATTATTATTGGCTGCTGTCTGATCATTAAATTGGAAACCCAGTTGCAGTATTGAGAGTGTGTGATAATACGAAAAAGGCATCTAAGAATCTGAGAGGGAGGAAATATATCGAATCTTCAACTGAGGCAGCTGCATCCTATTCAGCTGTTTTATAAAAACAGCATCCTGATTGGAATAAATTAAAGAGAAGCTTGCTGAATATCAGAGAACAATGGTATTTACAGCACAGCATTTTATTGGATGTAATCCAACTAAAATGATAAACTACAACAGGCTTTCAAATAGATGAAACAAAGCAAGATCTGCTTGCAAAAGTCAAATTGATTTGCTAAGTGTCCTGACTAATCCATCTTAAATATTGCACATAACCTTCTAGCTATTAGACAGGAAAGTGGCTGGCTGGACAATACATTTTAGCCTCTGGCATTATTACCTGATACTGAGGTTCTTCATACTTCTTCCACTGGAATTTTCTGTTGGAACCATATGGATCATATAAACTTCTGGAAATTATTGAAGACCACCCTGTTCAAGAAGGCGTACCAACCAGACGTTACTTAGTTTATTTCTTACCTGTTTAGCAAAATTTATGGACTCTAATGTTGTTTTTTCCATTATCTTTTATTATTTTTGTTGTTTTAGATTATACGTTTGATTATTTTTTTTTGCTATGACATTGTTTAATGATATTATACTGAACTGTAGCCTTCCCATGTTATTGTGTAAGCCACATTGCAACTAATGGGAAAAAGTGGGTATAAATGTGTTAAATAAATATGGCATTTCTATTTGCTTTGTTACAGACCTAGTCAGATGTGTGATTTCAGATAGGCTGAAAAAAATGTACTTTCCTGTTGTAGCTAGTGTTTTATATGTTGCCTAGATGGCTGCCTAGTATCAGAGTAACCTGTGTACATAATATTTTGTTTGTTGGGACCAGGGCCAGGACTGGCATAAACCTGGATGCTGTAGATACTAATCATAAATGCTGCTCTTTTCATTCATTCAATAAACCAGACCACTCCAACCAGGGCTGGCCCAAGGCAAGATGTCGCATGAGGCAGAGCTTAGATACCACACCCCCCCCCCCCCCCATGGGCTGAGATGCCAGCCCCTCCCCCAGACGTTACCTGGGCAGGGTGACTTTTCAAACCTGTCAGCGGCAGCGATTCCCATAAGCTGCCCTGCCACTGCCGGCACCCGCCACTTCTATTTACTGTGGCTGCCTGAACAAAACAGGAAGTTACTTCTGGCACCTGCAGTAAAGGGAAGAGGTGTGTGCTGGCGCTGGCAGGGCAGTATATGGGAATCGCTGCTGGGTCTGGAAAGTCACTGTGACTAGGTTAAAAGCCGGTAAAATGCTGCGAAGCTGCCCTCCGAGATGAAGCTCCTAAAGAGTGCCATCTGAGGCCCCTGCCTTAGGTGGCCTAACGGTTGGGCCGCTTCTTACTCCAACACAGGTGTTCTGAAAAAGCTTATTTACTAATCCCCATATTCTATATATCGCACCTTAATTTGTGTGCAAAAATCGAAGTGTATTCTATAACAGTGCATGGAACTTAAATGGTTAACTAGCTAATCAGCACTGTCAATTGGATGTCAACAAGCAATTATCACCACTAATTAGTATTAATTACGATTTACGCACACAACTTACTAAGCATATTCTGTAACATAGTGCATGTAAATTCCAAGTCACACAGTTGAAAAGTGGGCAAGGTTATGGGCATAGAGTGGGCGTTTAAAATCTATGTGCATTATTATAGAATACTCCCACTCTGCACTTAATATAGGTTTTGGGATTTATGCCAAGTAAAACATGGCCTAAATGGACATGACCAAATTTGGTTGTGTGGAGAGGCGCTCAGCATATTCTATATACCGCACGGAAATTTAAGCCTATTCTATAAAAGTTAGGTATAGAGAATATGCCTAGGCGTATTTTTATATTGCACGGATTTTTTTCAGGTGCCATATATAGAATCTAGCTCTAAAAATCTTTAGTTAGAAAAGTAAATGGGCCACACTAACAGTGACAGGCAAATTGCAGTGACAACAGACAACACTATTTACAAAAGTCCTTTAAATCCTTTTCTCTTTCTTGTGAGAATAAGTGGATACTTTCTGTATAACTTCCCTTAGATCACCACATCAATTAGTATCAAGTGGTATTAAAGAGAATTGTCATTTACAGTCTTTGAGGTTAACAAGGGAACGGAGATGAGATTTGATATACCACATTTCTGTGGTTACTATCAAAGCAGTTTACATGGTTTATACAGGTACTTGCTAACAGATCAGAGAGTCTCAGAATTTCTAACGCTATGAAACAAAGTTGATGACAAACTGGTCTTGTGTAGAAGTGTTGGTCCTAGGAGAATGGTTGCTGTAAGTGGTTCTTGTGAATTCTTCAGCCAGTGGAAGTTGTTCCAGGACCTTTGGTGTAGGTTTGGAAGGTCCTGGTTGCCCAGCTGGAATTACACAATAAGCCCAAAATCCCCTCTACTCTTCAGCTCCAATAGTACAGCATGTTGCCCATTCCCACTGTTCCAAGCTCAGCACAATGATTAAGCAACTACTACTACTGTATATGGTAACTGAATGCTCCATCCAGTTTGCCAAACAGTCACATTCATGATTAAATCAACAATGGATGTGATATTATACACTTTATCACAAGTCTTTCTTTGGTGTTTCTGGGACATAGACCATAGAAGTCCTCCAGACTCTGTCCTTATGTTCCACCTACTGGAGTTGCCGTCAAAGCCTACTCCAGCTTATCTGAATACATCTTGTCATTTGCGGGACCCAGACTGTAAAAGTCTGCCCAGCACTGTCCTTAGTTCCAGCTACTGAAGTTGCCGTTGAAGCCTTTTCCAGTCTATCCTAAATGTTTTATTATTGTTTTGTACCATCTGTTTTCTAGATAGAGTTCCTCTGTGTTCATCCCATGCCTTTTTGAAATAATTTCATCACTGTTTTTTGTCTCTACCACTTCCCTTGGGAGGGCATTCCAGGCATCAACCACCCTTTCCATGAAAAAGAATTACCCTGCAACCTCAGTTCATGTCCTCTAGTTTTACCATTTCCCATTCTCTGGAAGAGATTTGTTGCTATATTAATACCTTTGAAGTATTTAAATGTCTGTTTCATATCTCCCCTGTCCCTTCTTTCCTCTAGGCTATACATATTCAGGTCTTCTCATACGTCTTTTAGCGCAAACTCCATATCATTTGAACCACTTCTAGTCTTTTTACATCTTTAGCAAGATGCGACCTTCAAAACTGAACACAAAAATCTAGGTGGGGTCTCAGTGATTTGTACAGGGGCATTAACACATCCTTTCTTCTGTTGATTACTCTTCTCTCAGTGCAGCCTAGCATCCTTCTGGCTTCAGCCACCGCTTTGTCACTCTGTTTTTTCGCTTTAAGGTCCTTGGTCACCATCACCCCAAGGTCCCTCTCCCCCTCTGTGCATAACAGCCTCTCACCTCCTAGGACATACAGCTACCTTGAGTTTCTACTCCCCAAATACATCACTTTGCACTTCTCTTTCTTCAGCCAAAATACATTTGTTAATGGAAATGACCAAAGGGTCTTATGTAAGAACTCTTTCCAATTTGAGGGCATTAATTATATACAGCAACATGGGATAGCGATGGGGGCCACAGTTGCCCCTACTATTGCCTGTTTATATATGGCCAACTTTGAACGTCTCTATATATATGGTTCCAGATTTAGTCAATACATTAAAATTTGGAAAAGATTTATAGATGACGTTTTATGGTTTGGACTGGTGACCTAGTCAGGCTTCCAGAATTTTTATCTTATGCCAGTGAGTGTGATATTAACATCGCCTTTGAGTCCACAGTGGGAGGTTTGTCTATAAATTTTCTGGACATCAGCATCTCATTTTCAAATCGGATGTTTGATACAACATTGTATAGAAAATCTACCGACACCAATACCATACTACATCATAGCAGTTTTCATCCTAAGTCAGTGAAGACTGGCATTCCTATTGGCCAGTTCCTCAGAATCAGAAAGTTGTGTGGCACTCAGGACAGATTCAATATGGAAGCTCATAACATGTATGAACAATTCAGAGCACAGGGATATCCCCCTAAGTCGTTGAAAATGGCGCATCATAAGAGGGCATCCAACACCCATCAACGATGGCTGCTAACTCCCAGCAGGAAGCCATCCAGGACGGCGAATAAAAGATTCACGTGTGTACTACCTTATTCTAACCGGACGACATCTGTGCAGCAGATTATCAGAAAACATTGGCCCATGTTAGCTCTTCTCAAATTTTCTCAATTACCGCTTTTCGCCAACACTAGAGCCAGTAATCTGGGCGAATTATTACGGACCTGTTCTGCACCAGACAGGAGATCTGGGACTAGCACTACCAGAGGACATCGCCCGTATTCACGATGTGTGTATTGTTGACACGTGTGGAACACTGACCGGGTGGTTCACCCCAAGACAGGTCGTCCGTTCCATCTCACTACTGATACCGATTGTGAGTCGGCTCAGATTGTATATGGAATCATCTGCCCATGCCAGAAATGGTATGTTGGCTATACCACTAGAAAAACAAGCAGCGAATTGCGGAACATATCAGCAACCTAAGAGTCCAGAGGAGAGAGGCACCTCTCGAAGAACACTGGGCCAATCACAATCATGCCATCTCGGATTTAAAATATGTAGTATTGAAGCAAGTGACTATGCCATTCGGTGGCAACGTAGCCAGATTACTTAAACGCAAGGAGCAACGATTTATATTCCAATGGGATACTGTTGCTCCTGGTGGCCTGAATCGAGAAGTGGAATGGCTTCATGAATAACCATGAGATGACGTCAGCTGTGGTTGTGTATATCTGTAGACCGC
The DNA here is from genome assembly GCF_901765095.1 of Microcaecilia unicolor. Classification (NCBI taxonomy): domain Eukaryota; kingdom Metazoa; phylum Chordata; class Amphibia; order Gymnophiona; family Siphonopidae; genus Microcaecilia; species Microcaecilia unicolor. Next base: position 269,206,907 of record NC_044033.1, on the reverse strand, counting down.
ATGCGCCGGTGTTTGACGGTTGGCCTCGTATGAGATGATCTCCCCTCCTTTTCAGGTGAGCCTTGGTGTTATTATTTGATAAAATAATGAGATTTAGTACACACGTTTTGAAGAAGACTGTATGGATGGATTGAAGAAATATGGTAACATAATAATTGTATATTGCAGAGCCACTTTGTCCAGTGGGAGCAATGCTCTGGTTTATTTAAGTTCTCCTGAAGATGCTAAGAATAGCGAAACACACGTGGTGTGGAGAACGAGAGAGAGTACGGGAGTGGACCTGAGTATGATTGAGAGAGATATACATCAAAGAGTTATTAAGAAGATTTAAGAAGATTTTGTAATTTAATTTTTATCACGAGCACATGCACCTTTCAACTAAGCCCAGCTGGTCTACAGTACGGTACCCCAACAACAGTTCGACACAGCAGTGAATTCAGCCCCAAGCTAAGTACCGGTCTTTACCATCTAGCACACATTTTTCTATTTTTGATTCAGTGTTATGAGAAGTGTACCATTGAACAAGATGTAGGGCTGAGTGCGATGATGGTGGATTCTGTCTGTTGTAATTCTGTAGACCAGCCTGAGCAACCGGCATTTTACTGAGCACTCATCTGTCAATATATAATTATTTAAAAATCTTTATATTATTATTTAACTCACTAACAGCATATTAAAAATTAAAAAAAAATTATGATACATTTTTAATATGGTTTCTTACTTATGAGGTTTGCATTAAATTTTAATTGCCAAACGTTAGACGATTCTTCTAACTTTAGCAGATCCCTTTTAATGTTTTTCACTCCCTCTGGGGTATCCACTCTATTACAGATCTTAGCATCATCCTCAAAATGGCAAACCTTACCTTTTAATCCTTCTGCAATGTTACTCACAAATATATTGAACAGAATTGGCCCCAGCACCGATCCCTGAGGCACTCTGCTACTCACCTTTCCTTCTTACGAGTGAATACCATTGTCCACCACCCTCTGGCATCTGTCCGCCAACCAGTTTATAATCCAGTTCATCACTTTGGGTCCTAACTCCAGCCTTTCAAGTTTATTTAAGAAACTCCTATGAGGAACCGTGTCAAAGGCTTTTCTGAAATCAAAGTAAATTAAATCTAGCGCATATCCTCAATCTAGTTCTCTGGTTGCCCAGTCAAAGAATTCAATCAAATTCGTTTGGCACGATTTACCTTTGGTAAAACCAGTATTTTTTTGTGCTGGTAGTGGTACACACCGGTACGGCATACCAGCACCTTTTCCCCCCGGTGAGTCCTGCACCCTTCCTCTCACTCCCCTACTTACTACTACGTGGGACTCGGCAGCGCGAACGATGCAGGCAGTGATTGAGAGAAGCTGGCGGTGTCGGAGCTTCCCTCTGTGAATCTCGCCTATGTGGAAACAGGAAGTTGAAACAACATAGGCGGGACTCGCAGAGGGAAGCTCTGACGCTACCAGCTCTCTCAATTCCTGCCTGCACCGTTCGCGCTGCTGAGTCCAATGCTGGCAGCCTTTCTATCACTTCACTGGCAGTCAGTGGAGAAGGAGGAGGGCTGGGAGAAGGAGGATGGGCTGGGGAAAGAAGAATTGCTGGACATGGGAGAGTGGAGGACAGGGAGAAGAAGAATCACTGGACATGGGAGAGGGGAGGGCAGGGGAGAGAGGAGAATCGCTGGACATCATGGGAGGGGAGGGCATGGAAGAGAGAATTGCTGGACATGGATGGGAGGGGAGGGCAGGGAAGAGAAAATTGCTGGACATCATGGGGGGAGGGCAGGGAAGAGAGAATTGCTGGACATGGATGGGAGGGGAAGGCAAGGGAGAGAGGAGAATCACTGGACATGGATGGGAGGGGAGGGCAGGGGAGAGAGGAGAATCACTGGACATGGGTGGCAGGGGAGGGCAGGGTAGAGAGAATTGCTGGACATGGATGGGAGAGGAGGGCAGGGGAGAGAGGAGAATCGCTGGACATGGATGGGAGGGGAAGGCAAGGGAGAGAGGAGAATCACTGGACATGGATGGTAGGGGAGGACAGGGGGCAGGGAAGAATCACTGGACATGGTTGGCAGGGGAGGACAGGGGGCAGAGAAGAATCACTGGATGGATGGGAGGAGAGGGCAGGGTTAGGAGGAGACATACTGGACATGGATGGGAGGGGAGGTCAGCAAAGAGAGATTCGCTGGACATGGATGGAAGGTGAGGGCAGGGGAGAGAGGAGAATCATTGGACATGGATGAGAGGAGAGGAAAAGGGGAGAAGAGAATTGCTGGACATGGATGGCAGGGGAGGACAGGGGACAGAGGAGAATCGCTGGACATGGGAGGGGAGGGCAGGGGAGAGAGGAGACATGCTGGACATGGATGGAGGGGAGGGAAGAGAGGAAGGAGATGCACATGGATGGGAGGGCAGGGAAGAGAGGAGAAATGCTGGAAATGGATGGAGAGGAGAGCAGCAGATAGAGGAGAATTGCTGGACATGGATGGATGGAGGGGTTGGTGAAGAGAGGAGAAATGCGGGACTTGGATGGAGGAGAGGGGAGAGAGAATTATTGCTTTATATGGATACCAGGGAGGGAAGAGAGGGGAGATGCTGGACATGGATGGAGGGAAGGAAAGAAAAAAGAAGAAGATGTACCTGGATGGAGATGAGGGAAAGGGAAGAGAGGAGAAAACTGCACATGGATGGAGAAAATAGGCAAAAGCTCGATCCACGTTATACCTCCTCCAATCAATTCCACGGAGGAGGACCCAGCTTTTACTTATGGATGTAGGGTACATAAGTACATAAGTAGTGCCATACTGGGAAAGACCAAAGGTCCATCTAGCCCAGCATCCTGTCACCGACAGTGGCCAATCCAGGTCAAGGGCACCTGGCACGCTCCCCAAACGTAAAAACATTCCAGACAAGTTATACCTAAAAATGCGGAATTTTTCCAAGTCCATTTAATAGCGGTCTATGGACTTGTCCTTTAGGAATCTATCTAACCCCTTTTTAAACTCCGTCAAGCTAACCGCCCGTACCACGTTCTCCGGCAACGAATTCCAGAGTCTAATTACACGTTGGGTGAAGAAAATGAAGAAGAAAGGAGGAAAGTAAAGAAATAAATGGAAAGGAAGCCCTAGAAACGGAGTTAAGGGAACAGATAGAGAGCAGCAGAATCAGATACTGGGACCAATATGGATAGAAAAACAAAGTCACCAGACAACAAAGGTAGAAAAAATCATTTTATTTTCATTTTAGTGTTTGAAATATGTCCAATTTGAGAATTTACATCTGCTGTCTTATTTTGCACTGGGTATACTGGAGCTGTAACAGCTTACAGAAATTATTTATAATGCAAAAAAAAATCACGCTATTTTTTCTCCTATGCTAGTATAATATTTTCAATGATGTCTGTTTATATGCGCCATGGTTGGTATACGGGGTGTGACTAATGTGGGTGTGGCTATCATAGGGGTGGAGCCATATGTGGATCCCACCCATAATGAGTACGGCACCTTTTTTTCTACAAAACAAACACTGGGTAAAACCATGTTGCCTTGGATCTTGTAACTTATTGGATTCCAGGAAATGTATTATCCTTTTCTTCAGCAATGCTTCCACCACTTTTCCAATAACTGGCATGAGGTTTACCAGCCTGTAGATTCCCACTTCTTCTCTGTCACCACTTTTGTGAAGAGGGACCACATTCACTCTTCTCCAATCCCACGGAACCTCTCCCATCTCCAAGGATTTATTAAATAAATCTTTAAGAGGACCTGCCAGAACCTCTCTAAGCTCCCTCAATATCCTGGAATGGATCCCATGGCTTTGTCCTCCTTCAATTTTTCAAGTTGTTCATAAACACATTCTTCCATGAACTGTGCGATATCCACTCCGTTCTCCTAGACTTCTCTGTACAGACTGCCCTAATTAAGGTAATGAGGTATCTCTCTCTTCTAAGACCATTTGGACTAGAGAGTGACATGGTAATCATTACCATGGTAATACCATGGTTACAGCGGTAATTACCATGGTAATGGGGATTTATTTTTAAACTTATGGGTCACTACTGTGGTAATGGTTAAGGCATTACACAGTAGTGCCTCAGGAACAGGGACTGCTGTTACTTTATCCCCACTGTTCTGCCCCCATGTTCATGGAGGCAGTTTTCCTTGTTGTTATATGTACATATTGAACATTGCTTATAGACAGGTTTAGTCCGCTGCCTTTAAATAGGATAGGACTACAGAAGTGAAAGCATGTGTGTTTACTTTTATATTGAAAATCCTGCAAAGTCTGCACAGCAAAAATTGCACATGTACTTTTTACCTGGGCAGGCAGTTATAAATTATCCCATTAAAGGGAAAGTTTCAAAGTGACTTCTGTGGGTATAGAGCATTTTATCAACATTAATCAGCTGTCTGAAAACTGCCCTCCCTCAATATGTCTAAAAGTCTGCAAATTATAGCAGGCTCTTCCAACAGCAAGTCTAGGTCAGAGGAGAAAAAGTATATGCCTACACTGTAATTTCAACATAGGCGTCACTATGAGGTGGCAAGTGCCATCCCAAAAAAATGGTTTGCCACCACTTTGCCAACCCAGTTGTAGTGGATATGCTCCTCTGCTGCTTTATGTGTAGTTGGGGTAATAAGGCAGAGTGAAGCCACGGGGACCTCCCACTGTTAAAGGCTTTGCTAGTCCTGGTACCACCTCTCCAAAAGAAGACGTGAGTTCAGATGGGGGTGGGAAAGGGACATGCAGAGCCTTTAGCAATGCATGTGAGATGGAAGGCTCTGTGGCTTCACTCTGTTTTATTGCCACTGCTACACATCGCAGGAGGCAGCCCTGGTGGAAAAGGCAGTGGGGAAAAGAAATATGTTATGCTTGATCAGGTCCAGGGAAGGAAAGTAGAAATGCTGGATTGGGGGAGGGGGTAAAGAAAGCAGATATATTTGCTGGGGAGGCAGGTAGTGGGATGCTGGGTCTGGGCCAGGTAGTATTGTGACAGAAGGTAGATGATGTTTTAGGATGGGGAAGGAAGATGTTGGCTTAGGGGAGGGAGAAAGAGAAAGAAGATGTTAGGGTGGTGGTGAGGATGAGGGAGGAAACTGTGGACACTGTGGGAGGGGGGTTATAGATAAGGACATGGAGAGGGATGCTAGACTTTGTGAGAACAAGAAAGAAAGGAGAGATGCTAGACATGAGGAGAAAGACAGAGGGGAGAGATTGGGAGGGAAGGTAGGTAAACATTAGTGAAGATGCAGAACATGGGAAGCAGGGAGTAGAGAGCAGGGGCGTAGCCACGGGTGGGCCTGGGTAGGCCAGGGCCCACCCACTTTGGGCTCAGGCCCACCCAGCGACGATGCAGAGCGAGCGACGACAAAAGAATTGATCCCCCGCCGGCACGTAGGCCTTCTTTCCCCTCGCTCCCTCCCCTTCGGGCAGCGCCACAGTCTATCGCTACAGCTGAGCAAAGCTGCACCGCACCAGGTTCGTCTCCGTCCTGCCGCTACTTCTGCCCTCTGGCTCCGTGATCTTTGTTTGCTCTTTTGCAGCTTATCTTCTGCAGCGGTTCCGGATCTGTGCGCTCCCAGGGCTGTCTGTGTATGCTGCCTGCGACTGCTTCCTCTGCGCTGGGCCCCGCCTCTTCAGAAGAGTAGGCGGGTCCAGCGCAGAGGAAGCAGTCGCAGGCAGCATACAGACAGGCCTGGGAGCGCGCGGATCCGGAACCGCTGCAGAAGTGCAAACAAAGATCACAATGGAGCCGGAGGGCAGAAGTAGCGGCAGGACGGAGACGGACCCGGTGCCGTGCAGCTTTGCTCAGCTGTAGGGATAGATTGCGGCGCTGCCCGAAGGGGAGGGGAAAGAAGGCCTGTAGCCAGGTGCCAGACTGTCGCTGGGGAAAGGGAGGGAAAAACGTGTGTGTGTGGTGGTGGTGTGTGGGTGGGGAGTCGGGGAGAGACAGGAGCACTGTTGGGATGAGGGAGTGAGACAGGGTAGAGCTGGGGAGGGACGGAGAGATGCTGCAAGGGGAAAGAGAGGGAGAATTGTTGGATATGGGTGGGATGGGTAGAGGGAGAGAAAGGGCATGAGAGAAAAAAACATTTTGGACATGGAAGTGGAAGGGAGAGGTGAGAGGGGAAATGTTGAACATGGTAGTGAGGGAAAGGAAGGATGGAGAGATGATGATGGTGGTGGTGGGGGGCACAGAGAGATGTCAAACCAGGGGCTCAAGGCAGGGAGAGGGAGAAAAGTTGGACATGAAGGTGGAGAAGAGGAGAGGAAAGGAGAGATGTACAAGCAGGGGAGGGGAGAAAGAGAGAAGATGGATCCAGGGAGAGAAGATAGACAATGGATGGTAGGGAAGAGAAAGGGAAAATGCTGGACAATGGGGGAGGGGAGAGAGATGGGACAGGAAGATGCTGGTGGTGGGAGGTAAAAGGGATAGGGAAATATCAGGCTATGAGGGTGAGGAGGGAACAGATGCTGGGCTGGAAGAGTGGAGGGAGGGAGACACTGGGAATGGTGGAAAGCATGGGGGAGAGGCCCAGGGAGTGGAGAGATGGCAAGGAAAAAATGAGAGAATAGTGATCACAGGGGATAGAAATATGGTAATGGCGCGTAGATCGAAGATAGAAGGGAATGGAAGGCTGAGAAGGAGAGAGATGGGGGAATGGGAGAGCTAGTGGGTGAAAGGAGATGGAAATGTGATAGATATCTGAAAAGTAAAAAGAAGGAAAAGATTTAGGAAGCGGATGAAATTTGAGTGTACAGAGGCAGAAAAGAAAAAAAGGAAGGAAAGAGCTAAAATGGAAGGATCAAAATTTTAGAGGTAGGTGTAGTGAGGAAATGAAACGACAGGAGAAAAATGACAAATGGACAACCGCTTGAAGAATTAGCAGAATACAGACAGAAATTGGAACCAACATGATGGAAAAATAAAATGTCCAGACAATAAAGTAGGAAAATCATTTTACTTTGAATATTTTAAATGGAATATGTTAACTTTGGGAAATGTGCATAGCGGATGTCTTTTTATTGTGTTAAGTAGAAAAGGAAATGCGCTTTTGTTTTGATTTGGGTTTTTTTTCTCCAGTGTTGCAGTACATGCTGAGGTTCCCAGTTCAATTTTGTCTATATATTTTTATTTCTAATTTGAGTGTCTGTCAGTGTGACTTTAGCGGCAGATGAAGAGATTGGAGAGGAGAGGGAATTGAGGGAGGGGCTTTATTTTCTGCCCTGGTCACCAGCATGGCTAACGGCAGCCCTGACCCTTGCTGTAGCTAGTGGGGATTCCCAAGCCCTACTAGCTGGGGTCTCTTCTGAAGCTAGCCAGAGATGCCTTCTACTGAGCTTGGCAGATGGGAGCAGCATCCTGGAGCCACTGACAACTAAGAATGTATGGGGTGCTGGCATCAGTGGCTTGAGGAGTTGCTGCTGCCTACTGGGCTTGGTGGAGAGGAGTTCTGGCCATCTTTACTGGAGGCCTTCAGCTGACAGAGATTGGGGATCCTCATCTGCTAAAGGATTTATATTTTGAATTGGGAAGTGCTGGGGAAGAGAGAAAATTTTGTGCCCACCCACTTTGTGCTCAGGCCCACCCAAAATTGGCTGTCTGGCTACGCCACTGGTAGAGAGACAAAGGAAGATGCTGGATGGAGGGTTAGAGAAAGGGGTGATGCTGGACAAAAGTTGGGAGGAGGAAAGAGAGAAAGAGAGAGAGAGAGAGAGAGAGAGAAGATTCTGAATCAGTGAAGGATAGAAAGAAAGGGAATATGTTTTTTCAGGGGGATGAAGGGGAGATGGTGGACACCGAGGATGATAGAATGAAGATGCTGGATAGAACTGAGAGAAGAGAGAGAGTACTGGAACGGATCGAAAGTTGCATGAAAACAAAGTTTTAACATTGTCACTCCCTCTACTGGCCATTCTTGGGTATTGCTTCTTCCCCACCCAAACCCTTCCCTCCCTTCTCTTAGGTAAACTTCATATCTGGGTTTTAAGTGGACTGTCCTTCCCTTTACTTCTAAGGCCTTGTGGGTAGGGTAGTTCTATACCATCCGGGCTGTCTGTCAGCCTAAGTTGATCTTTCTCATTACAAGACACCAATGGAGCATGTGTGATTTTCAGTACAAGGTATGTGCATTTAGAACAACCTTGAATTAACTGAGCCAAAAATCTAAAAATGTTGCAAAGAGAAACTACAGATGTATTTCTCCTGCCTTTAAGGCTAACTTTCCCTTACCTGAGTGGATCTTGGCTAAGTGTCAGGAAGACCAGCCAGCCTCTGAAATTTACAGCAAGGCTGATGAGTGCCTGGGAGTAGGAGTCTAGGTAGTTTCCATAGAAAGAGAATCAATATTCATTAGACCCCCTAATTGGGGAATTGGGGAAGCATAGCAGAGGGAAGGCTCTAGAGTGACAGGAGGCAGCCTGTGGTGATTACTGCCACTGTAGGCCAGAGATTTCGATGTTTGTGTTGTGCCTAGAGCACCAGTCTTGACATCCAGAGGTGATGTGTTCAAATCCCACTGCTGGTCCTTGTGATCTTGGGCAAGTCACTTAACCCTCCATTGTCTCAGGTACAAATTTAGATTGTGAGCCCTCCTGGGACAGAGAAATATCCAGTGTACCTGAATGTAACTCACCTTGAGCTACTACTGAAAAAGATGCGATCAAAATCCAAGTAAACACATTTTCTCTCCCTCTCCTTATACTACCTCTCTGTCTTGTGCAAAGTCATATTCACAGTCTATTTCTTACCTAATCCTTTGGTTCACCTCAGTCAAAAAGTTATACTTACAGCCAGGTGGCTGAACAAACAAGCCAAGCAGTTGCATTTAAGCGGAAAATGACTCTAAATATCCTGAGCACTGGATGCGAGTTTCCCTGAAATCACAATCTCAAATTAGCTTGTCAAGAATTTCACATACCCTGATGCTATCCTGTCAGATGGCACAATTAGCTCAGGAAAATAAAGAAAAAGGTTTGTCAAAACCGTCACCATTTTTCTTCTGGCGCATGTCCCGTTCCTTTTCTTCAATCACTATCATGATTGAATCCAAATGCATATATATATATATAAAGCTGTACTTTTAGACTTCAAAATATTAATGCAGTTAAGGGAGAAAGGAAAAGAGCTACTTTACTGAACTGAAGTGCCTGCTTCGACTATAAATGAAATGTTATCAAAGCCTGAACTCTGGCGCTTTGTACAGAAGAATGGCATTATCTATACCAAAATGAAAGGAAGTAAGATTATTTCATTTAGACAAAAACAATCTTGAGCATGGTGTCAGGTGAGGAAGGAAAAAAAAACTGTGGTAGCCAGACTGACAGGAGAGGCATGCATTTTGCATTGCTTTCTAAATCCTATACAATCAGAAACAGTGTAAAGAGGGATTCATGCAAGAACTGGTGCTTTGCATCTGAAAGTAAACCTCGTGGACTGATCCAAAGCTAGATAAGTCACTATTTCACAATCAATACGTACAGTAGGTTTCTGACTGTGTGTACACAGATAAAAATATATTAAGTGCAGTGTGTGGTGAAAAACCACAGTCAACATTAACACACTGGATGCCACTTTTATGCATTAACTCTTAAATTCTATAAAGTTCTGCACCCTTTTCTGAGTGACATGCAAGTTTTAGAATAGCGCCAGTTGTGCACTTAACTTAATTGTTAAATTTGGCACCAATTAACCGTAAGTACTAATAATACCACTTAAGTGATGTTAATTGGTACTAATTTGTTATTACACACCTAACTGCACATAGGCATAAGAACATAAGAATAGCTATACAGGGTCAGACCAATGGTCCATTTAGCTCAGTATCCTGCTTCCAAAAGTGGCCAATCCAGGTCACAAGTACTTGGCAGAAACCCAAATAGTAGCAATATTCCATGCTACCAATCCCAGGGCAAGCAGTGGCTTCCCCCATGTTTATCTCGATAACAGACTATGGACTTTTCCTCCAGGAACTTGTTCAAACTTTTTTTTTAAAACCCAGGTACGCTAAGCGCTGTTACCACATCATCTGGCAACGAGTTCCAGAGCTTAACTATTCTTTGAGTGAAAAAATATTTCCTCCTATTTGTTTTGAAAGAATTTCCATGTAATTTCTTTGAGTGTCCCCTGGGCTTTGTACTTTTTGAAAGAGTGAAAATTTATTTCATGTTTACCCATTCTGCACCACTTAGCTTAGATTGGTTTGTCCAGTGGCGTAGGAAGGGGGGGCGGTGGGGCGGTCCGCCCCGGGTGCACGCCGCTGGGGGGTGTCGGCGCCTCGCTGGTTCCTTGCTCTCTCTGCCCCGGAACAGGTTACTTCCTGTTCCGGGGCAGAGAGAGCAAGGAACCAGCGAGGTGCCGACACCCCCCGCGGCGTGCACTCGGCGGATTGGCCCTCCCGCCCGCCCCTCACCGCCTTCCAGGTATGTTCTCGCGGGGGGGGGGGGTTGCGCTACGGAGGGGGGAGGGTGCGTCATGCTGCACCTGGGGGGGGTGCGCAACGGCGACCCTCCCCGGGTGTCAGCTGCCCTCGCGACGCCACTGGGTTTGTCCAAACATACCTGACTCCCCAGCCCGTGCTGAGGTATCCTTATTCTGGCTTCCCAGGCCATGGATGCACTCCTGAGGAAGAAGCCTGTGAAGCGTGCACTCCATTGGAAAGGAATATCAGGCTGTATGTCAGCATTAGGTATTATAGGCATTCTAAACAAAGCAGAAAACAGGGCACTGGAGTAGCCTAGTGGTTAGTGCAGTGGAATTTGATCCTGGGGGACTGAGTTCAATTCCCACTGCAGCTCCTTGTGACTCAACCCTCCATTGCTCCTAGTACAAATCATACCTGAATATAATATGTAAACCACTTTGAATGTAGTTGCAGAAAGGCAGTATATCAAGTCCCATTTCCCTTTAAATTGTGCACAGTCTAGAAACAGACACGTACCTAAATATTTATGAAGCCTGAAAGCTAGTGAGGTGGTGTATGGTTAGGTACAGTAGGTATTTTCCTGTTCCTGGAGTGCTCATCATGTAAAGTAACAGAGTTCCAGCGGAATATGAACCTGGCTGCCCTGGATTAAATACCGCTGTGCTGATATCCAGGCTGCCCCCATGTTCTGCAGGGACATCTGCGTGGCCATTTTTGTACAAACGCTGCCAGACAGACATCCTTGACCCTCTTTTTCTTTTGGCTTTCATAACATGGACGTTTTTATTTTGGAAAATGACTGTCCATTTTTGTTTCACTGTTGTTCCAGGGTAGTATTACTGTACCTGTTAAAGAAATGTGAGTTATTAGTTAAATTGTTCTATATGAAGAATTGTTTGAATATATGTTTATGCAAGAAAAGAACCAATTTTGTTAACTTGAACACCATATTTTCTATACCCCAAATTGGGTTTTAAAATTAAAATAGTAACTTATCTATGTCATCTGACTGGTTACTTGGTCTCAAAATCCTTTTAGTTTCCATTCCTCACCATAGATTAGAACTTTGGAGATGAGGTTAGTTTAATTGTCTCTGAGCTCAGGGATGAATTGTGAACTTGAGCTATTTGGCCACTGGTAATGGTAGAGCTCGCAGGGCCCTGTGAGACACAGCAGCTACATTTATCTTTATCTTTGATTAAACATTTCTGTATTGCTTATTCCAAATACTTGTTCAAAGAGGTTTACGTGGAGGGGCATTTTCGAAAGGTCGTCCAAGTCTGAATTTGGACGTCCTCACGAAGACGTCCAAAATAATTAGGTATAATCGAAAAATAGTATGAATGTCCTTAGACATTCCAAAATCACAGTGCGAAATGTCTAAATCAGGGATGTCCAAAGTGTAGTAAAAAGGACGTGTTTCTCGCAAAACTGTAGAAGGATGTCCATCTTACAGAACCGCCATCCTTCGGCAGTTCTGCAAGAAACACATCCTTGTTACTGTACTTTCCACTATGAATATTATTTATATTTCCCGTACCTGGATGTTCCGCAACAACATTCACTGTACTTGCAGAACATCCAGGTACTAGAAATAAAAGGAACATTCATATTTTATTGTATATATGAAGAGGTTCGCACACTTGATAATGATCCATATACGGAAGGTTCCACACATATGAACACATACTCATCCATATAAGGCCCCGCATGTGTGATGATGTAATGGAAGTCCATGCGTGATGGTCATCCACGTGCAGACCCATCATTTATGGGCCAGGACGTCCACATGCTGACCCATCCATATATGGGATGGTCATCCAAATAGGGAACTGTGCATGTAAGGACGTCCATCACGCATGGACATCCATATAAAGTGATGCACATTTTCCAACGGTTATTCACTGAGAAACATGGCTCTTTGACCAGAACCCAACTTCAGTGTCGCTGAAAGTCTGGTTCTGCTGCAGCTATGCCTGAGGCACCATCGCTGTCTTTTTATGCACCACCATCATCTGCACCCCCCAGGACTGTGTGTATTAGAGCATAAGAGAGAGGTTGGAAAGGTAACTGTTTGTTCCCCCCACCCCCACTGGTCCTGGGCTATCAGGTCCCCCTCCTGTAGCTACACATATAAGAGCTCCCTCAGCAATGTAAGCACTAACTCTAGTCTGCATTCAAGGTTAATCAGTGATATGTGCACATACACATTCATTAATAGAATCAATGTACTAGAAAGGAAAACCATTCCCACATCCCTACAATACTGCACACAAACGGTACTCTCTGTCCTCATGTCCACCTCAGTGACATCACCTGTACCAATGTAATGTTCCCTCCCCCCCATTAGTGTTGTGTGTCTCTACAATTTGGCTGCCAAATGAATTTGTGTTGTGATGGCAAGAAGGGCCGTCCCCTTACTCCTGGTGTACAAACTTGTATCTTGCAGATGTTTTGGCATACGTCGGGACCTCGAGTCCCTATTGCAAAGGTTCCTCCGCATACAGCAGGACAACCCCAACATCATTCACAGCATGCGACGGCACCTCAGGGTTCGACGTAAGTATTATAAACAGGGCACCTGTAGTCCTTTGTAAATGTATTTATTAATAATGCACATTTCATGTACAATATCAGTTTCCATGTGGCTAATAGTCAAATAGTAAGTCATAACACCTCTGTCCCAGATCAAGGCCTGAGGTTGCAGCTACCCTCCCATGAGTGTGGCTGCAACTTCCAACTAACCTCCTCTGAGATGAATGAGTTGACATGCCTCATTTCTCTAGCCCCCTTTCTGGGATGGATACTGTTTCATGGTATTTCTGCCTGAGGTCATGCTCTTAGTGGATGTCATAGCATCATAGTAAAGTAATGTAAACAAATAGTGCTTTCCCCCCTCCACCCCCCAAACAAACTGGTCATCCAACCATAGTCAAAACTCAAAATGCAAACATGCTGCTGAGGAATGAGTGTGCCCTACCAACACATGCTGTGAATTCTGTGTCAGACCAGCTTCCAGGGTTCCCTGTCATGTCATCTCATGCATTTCACACCCCATGTGTATAGCCCAGGGCTCACCACTGACCCCACCTTTCCCCATCCCTGCCTCATGCCAGCCAGCCAGCTCCTGCACTATGCAAGCTATGTTGAATGTGCTGATCTCAAGGACAATCCTTTTACATACACAGGGTGGCGTCAGCAGCAGCAGGAGCAGGAGGAGGAGGCAGTAGTGGCCGCACCGATGGTGGAGGAGGAGGAGGAAGTGGTGACATCACCGGAGGAGGAGAAGGAGGTGGTAGCAGCGGCAGAAGGGCCACAGTGTGTGGTGGTGGTGGACATAGGCGCCCAGTATAAGAGGCTTGGAGAGGCTAAGCCTCCCCCTGCTGCAGCAGAATGGATCAGCTGTGGAGTCCAGCTGCTCTGAGGGGATTAAATTGTTGATTTACCTCCATCCTCACAGCAGGAGCTGCAGTGAAAGCCCTCTAGCAGTTGTAGAAATTGGTTTATGGTTTGTTTACTTTACTGCTGGGAAAGCAGGGGGGGTTGGCTGGAGGTGTCCTGGGTTGCCAGGGAGATATTTAAGGAGGATGACTTAGGGGCGGAGCAAGATGGCGGCAGTAACATCTCCTCGCGAGTAACATCGGGTAGTTAGCAGGAGCACAAACCCTTTCTCTATTACCTAAAAAATTTTGTTTTTACCTCTAAAGAAATATGCCGCATACAAAGAGAAAGGCGTTTGTTAGAGCTGCGGCCCAAGCAGCTCTAACTTCTACACCTACCCAGCAGACGCTCGACAGTTTTCTCGCGAGAACCGCGACGACGGCGTTTGGAGGTCCCGCTGAGTTTACAGCGCCAGGAGAGGCTGACCTCTTGGGACAGGATATCTCGTTGTCCCCTCCAACGCGGTCTCAACCGCCACAACCGACTGGGGCCGATTATGGAGGCGACCCGCAAAACCGCGATGATGGCGTAGCGGTGAGTCAAATGGGCTCCATGGCGATTTCCCCAGTCGAAGCCTGTGTTTCATCTAAGGCTCAGAAAGTGCCGGTATCACTCGAGGCTATATGGGAGACACTTCAGACGGTCTTAACCTCAACTAGCAAGATCGACTCTCTTGTGAGTAACGTTCAGACTTTGTCTAAAGACCTTACTGCAATGAAAAGTGAAGTCTCAGAAAGAATGAAACATTTATCTGATGAAAATGTAAAAATGAAAGAAGTTTCAGCAAAGCTTATACAAGATAACACATTGATTCATACCAGATTGGAGTATTTTGAAAACTACAACAGGAGGCTCAATTTGCGTTTGTTGAATTTTCCAAGAACTCTAGTTTATTCCCCTTTGGATATTTTCAAACGATATTTGATGGAAAATTTGAAATTTACAGAAGATAAAATACCTCCACTTAACAAAGTATATTATCTGCCAGCAAGAAAATTGAAAGATGGCCCCCAGGAACTATTGCAAACAGAACCTGATTTAAATGTTTCAGAATTATTAGAATCATCCTTGACTGAAAAAACTGAAAGACAAACTCTTTTAGTATCCTTTATTTTTCAACAGGACCTGGAACTGGTTAGAAAAACTGCATTAAAGCATTTACAAATCCCTTTTTATGGGAAAAAAGTATTAGTCTTTCCAGATGTCACTAAACAGACTCAGGCTAGAAGGAAAGAGTTTTTAGCATTAAGATCTGCAACATTAGCCTTGGGAGCCTCTTTTAATCTCAATTATCCGTGTAAATGCAATGTGAAATATTTAGGGGTCAAATATGTATTTTTTCTTCCTGAGCATTTGAAACAGTTTATTTTACAGAAAAAGGTTTTATAAATTTATGTTGGAGTTTAGTAAGTCTGATTAGCCTTGGAAAAAGAGACTAATGGAAAAGTTAAATGCGCGGTATATACTGTTAAGCCTTTACCTATATTTTTGTAAGGTCCTTGAAACTAATCTCCTGAGTAGTACTAAGGCCCAGCCCCTATAATTTGGGGTCTAATACAAGTTGACAATTTATAATTTCCTTATTTCATTTTCTCTTTAAAGAAAATTACCTGTAATTTGTTAAACTGCTTTACTTGTTCAAGATATAGTCTTGTAAATTTAATGAAAATGATAAATAAAGAATTTAAAAAAGGAGGATGACTTCCTGACCTGCACTGAGGACAGATAGCAGCAGAACGGATACTGAGCCAGCATGATCAGAAAAAGTCATCAGACAACAAAGGTAGAAAAGATCATTTTATTTTCATTATAGTGTTTGGAATATGTCCACTTTGAGAATCAGGTGCTCAACATTAAAAGTTTATATTTATTTACTTATTTATGGCATTTTATCCCTCATTAAACATGAATTAGGGTGTTTTGTGGCTCTACATGAGAATTGTGATGATATGATCCCTTGTTTCATATTGTTGACGGTCTGCATTTTCCATATGGGTGGTATATTGGTGTATTAGGTCTGCCCAGTGTAATATTTATGATACAGTAAGGTTCTGAGTGTGTTTTTGGACAAAGTTGTGCATAGTATTTTGCAGTTGAGCGATTGTGGTTAGAATATGCTTTGAGCAACCACTTTATTCTTTGACATATGATACATATCTAATATCTAAATTTAATAAAAGGTATTAATTGTGACTTTTATTTTTATTTATTTTTTCTGCGTGTTATCAGACAATTATGGATTTAAGCTCCACCCTTGGCCCCACCCCTAACCACACCCCCTTTAGCCTCCCCAAACAGTTGGGCCACCGACCGCCTATGGTGGTGGACCAAGGGGAATGGGAGGTTCCCCCTGTACCAGACCCCTGAGGGGCATGAGGATGAGGCCTCAACACCACCAGCCCTCTCCACACCAGCACCAGCACCAGCAGAGCACAATGCTGCTGTACTGCACCTCCTGCAGCAACTGGTGCATACCCAAAACCAGTTGCTCCGGGAGGTGGCAGCAAAGCGGCAGGCTAATGAGCAGCACTTTGGGGCACAGAGGCAGCTCCTGGTGCTGCTCATTAGCCTGCTGCAAAGAGCCATGGAGGGAGAAAGAGAAAGGCCTCATTGAGAAAATGTTTACAAAATTTATATATTTTTATATAGTTCTGTTTGGTTAAATACACGTTTGATATTTTTGAGATAACAGGGTGTGTGTCTCTACTTTGTGCACTACATACTATCAAATGCTGGGGTTGAAGTGAGAGGAGGCAGCAATCTGAGTTGCATGACAGGTGAACTGTGACACAGAAACTTTGGTACATATGTGTGTGGTCATACAGAAGGCCACTTGTTCCTTCTAAACTGCATGGCTGTATGGTAAGGGGGGGGAGGCTGGGTGGGCATTTCTGTTGTGGAACACAAATGCCCATCCAGCCTCTCTCCCCTTACCATAGAGCCCCACAGCACAGAGTTGTGTAAATAATAGGTATGTTGTCTAGCACTAGTGATGTGCGAAGTACAAACTTGCAGATAACCATAGGTAGTGCCTAGACTATATTTGCTTTCTGATCAGCACACACCCTTACCCACAAACAAACCACATTGGTGAGGGCCAGGAAGGAGCTACAAACAACTGGGTCATCTTTTTCACATTGAATGTATCAGCAATGGTATATACTGCTGAGGAGAAAAGGGAAAACAATAGTAAAAGCATTAGATGGATATTTACTTCATCACAATTGCAATATAATACATCAGGTACAGAAGGGCACAGGCTAGGGGAATTATATAGGCACTGGGCTGTAGCCACCTGCAGTTAATTTAGAATAGGAACTGTAACGAGAACCCCTCTCCCTCACCATGACTTAAGGGCTCAAGGCCATGGTAGGCATGCACCTGTGGCCACCTAGATAATGGTTTGCAGGATAGAATTTAGAAATGTTGTTGTTTCATATCTATGGAGGATTATAGGACTGTGTTCAATAATGTGGAAAAGACATTCAGTGCATATATGCTTCCCCCCTCCCCACCCCCAGCAAACTTGAGAATGGGTGGGCACTTCATAAAAGGGGTTCATCACATAAAGAAGGATGGAACCTACTGTGGAGACACATGAGGTGCAAAGCGGGAGCAAAACTACCAGATGTGGATACCCGTGAACCTGGTGAAAATAGAGGTAAGATTTGACCACGAGGGATGCACACATCCATTCTCAGGGCCTCGTCCCCCACAGGCAGCCACAACTGAGTGTGTCTAATAGAGAACAAGACATCTGTACAATGAATTGGGTAGAAACAATCATCACTATCAGAGTCCAGTGTATTAGAGTCCACTGCTGTCCCTTGCAATCCTGTTGACCAGCTGAAGTGCAAGATGCAAGAAGTGTTTGTTTAGCACCTACCTAGTAGAAGGAGAAGAGGTGGCTGAGCGGTATGAGCTTACCTTGAACTTGTGGTGCCAGAAATTGCCAAAAGGAACACCAATCTGTTTGCTCCAAGGGGCCAGAGGCTGGCTGCTTCAACTAAGGAGAGAGAATGGGGGTCAGTGAGGGACCGCATCAAACACAGCAAGCAGCTCCTGGAGGGTTGGTCAGATGCATAAAATGCAGATAATATGCTAAACTGCTAGCTAATACCCAGTCAGAAAGTTTTTGAAAGGAAAGGTACACAGCCCACACACCAGTTATCTTTGAAGAATTGGCCAAAAGATGTCCCCCCTCCAAAAAAAAATAAACCCCCAAAAACAAACAGGTGTACAAAAGCATACAGTGGCAAAAACAAGGTTTACTATAACTGAAGCTAAAACGCTTAGAAATACCACCCCATAATCTAAAGAAAAACCTCCAAAGTGCAAGCACAGAGAAAGATGTTTTAAAGAGGCACCAATAAAGAGAATGCAAACTTCCAAACCGGAAGAGCAGCTGGGGATGTTTATCATTTCCACCCATAATCGAAATTAGGGCGTCCAAAACACAGAGCAGCTGGAGACGTCCATAGTTCCCACCCATAAGCGAAATGAGGACGCCCAAATCGGCAGAGCAGCTGGGGACGTTTAGGGATTTTGCCCATAATCAAAATTAGGACGTCCATCTTGGGGACACCCATCTCGCTCTTAGTATTTTCGAAATTTTGCATCCCATTGTCATAAGTACATAAGCATCACCATGCTGGGACAGACCAAGGGTCCATCGAACCCAGCACCCTGTCACTGACAGCGACCAAAAGAACAAGCAATTTATCCCGCCCATCCTGGAAATACTGTATTATTCCCTCGTCCATTCAATAACATTCTATGGCTTTTTCCTCCAGGAAGCCATCCAACCCTTTTTTGAAATCCGCTAAGTTAACCGCCTTAACCACCTTTTCCGGCAGCGAATTCCAGAGTTTAACTACGCGTTGAATGAAGAAACATTTCCTTCGATTCGTTTTAAATTTACCAGACTGTAGCTTCATCGCATGCCGCCTTGTTGGTCCTAGTATTTTTGGAAAGCGTAAACAGACATTCCAGAATGGCAGAATGACACCAAAACAGGCACCCATCTGCAAAGGTAATTTCACTGTGTCCTCTGCACTCCTTCCACAGTTCTATATCTTCCCACCTGCCTGTGTGGCTCTCTTGCACATCAGTCTCTAAAGTGCACTGTACTCCTCGTCTCCAGCTCTGCACCATCTACAACAAGATCTGTGATTGCCTGATAATGCCATTCTTCACCATCTGTTTCCTGGGTCTTCACATGTGGGCCTATGTATATGAATGCTGCAAAACAAAATTGGGTTATTTTAACCAACACACTTCCTCCCCTTTTTTTATGCAGGTGATGACACCAGTCAGACCCAGAAGCTGGTCTTAGTGGCCACCAGCCCCAGCATACTGAAGGGCATATAGAGCAGCAAACCAGGCACACAGACAAAGGTAATAGGGCAATGAACAACTCTCAACTTTCTCTCCCAACAATGATCTCGCCACTCTCCAACTCCACAAAATCGCTAATGGGTCTAAAGACGACTTCCCCCTTACCCTGGACTCTTTTATTTCAGGTCTAACTAAGGACGCCCATATTCCCGCCAATGCAAAACCATTTTGCTATCCGTTATATGTTGGAGGCGCCCATCTCATAACACTGCCCAGAACACGCCTCTAACATGCCCCCTGTGGGGGACATCCATAGATGTGCTGAGGACGTCTTTTCGGCCCTGTTTCGATTATTGGATTTGGACGACCTTCTTTCACAGGGACGTCCATGTGCCTTTTGTGTCACTTTTTGGACGTCCTTCTCTTTTGAAAATGAGCCCACTAATAATACATTCCTAGTCAAAGCATCATACAATAAAAATATAATAAAACGACATTCCATCTATTTGGGTATTGGCCTCTGCTAAATATCTGGATATAGATTTAAACATAGTTTTCAGCATTTCAATTCAGTGTTAACTGTGGTATTTAAATATCGGGGGTTTATAAAACACCCTCATACAGTCAGGAAAGATTGTAGATTCCAAAGATTAAGGGAGGTTGAACGCATAGCTGTAGGGTATCTGGAAATGGGGACCTTCCCGAGCTAAGTCAAGAGGCCAGATGTTGCCCTACCAGGTCCTGAGAGCAGGGCGGCCCCTCAGTTGGTGAGATGCTGGCCCAGGAATATGTCTGAGAGACATGTGCATGCACTAGTCACACGCCCTACACATATCTCTCAGATATTTGTCTTGGCCATCTCCTCACCAACTGAGGAGCCAGCTTGGCCCCAGGACCTGGCAGGGCAATATCTGACCTCATAACTCAGCTTGGGAATGGGTCCACTCCATACCCTACAGCCATGATCTGGGAGAAGGGAGTAGAAAGGCAGACTGCAGGGATATGGACTTTATCACACTAGGATATGACCTATGACTATTTTTCTATTGTGATATGACATCTATCACAAAGTATCTAGTCATTTCAATATGGGTATCTGTATATTCCAATCCTGATGGCCTTCCAGTGTAATTGCTTTTATCTGTATGTGTGCGTAATATATTATTCTAGTTGACTCTTCCCAATGGAAATATAAAATAGAGAAGTTGATGAAGTCACAAGTATTTTGCAGGTAAAATTGTCTTTGTCACCTTTCTGCCATGCTGACAAGAGAAAGCTTGGTACTTTGGAGTTAGTGAAGTGCTAAACAAGGCACTTGACAAAGAAAAGCAAGGAGTGTTTAGGTTTTGTCTCCTTCCATCTGCAAGAAAAGGGTTAAATGGAAGGTCTATGAATAGAGTGAATCATGAACTGAGGAGTAGAACTCACTGACTGGAAATTTGCTGGCAGCCTTTGACAAGGCAGACTGGCACAGAATGAGGAAATATATAGCAAGTGAGTTGTTAGCTGGAAGCCTATGAACAGTGATGAAGTAACTGGGGAAAAGGACATCCCACAAAGTGTTTTTCACATACCAAAGGAGTTTTGACAGTAATCAAGAGTAGTGTGTTTTGGGGAGATTAGCAAATTGAAATTCCCCTGGGTTCAGGAAACCTATTGAAGAATAGGAAAATGAGAGAGGCACTCAGAAGTGTCTTTGTGGGATTCCAGGGGTTCATTTTCACAGCACTTAGACTTACAATGTCCCATAGGTTACTATGGAGCTCCTTTTCAAAAGAGAAAGCCGTCTAAAAAGTGGTATAAAGCAGCATTTGGATATTTTTCTCATAAAAACATCCAGATCTGTATTTTCAAAATCTTTTTTTAAAGATATTTTTCATGCTGTTCGCCTGCAGTGCATCCATATCTCAAGGGGTCGTGTTAAGGGTGGGATTTGGGTGTTCCTAAGCCCTGGGCATTTTTCAGACATAACGGAACAAAACAAAACCATCCAGGACTAAAACTAAGATGTTTTGAACTAGACCTGTTTTCATAATGAATAAAGCACAAACATATGCCCTAAATGACCACTGGAGGGAATCAGAGATGACCTCCCCTTACTCCCCCAGTGGACACAGCCCCCTCCCACCCCAAAAATGTGATTTACCAGCCTCTATGCCAGCCTCAGATGTTATACTCAGGTCCATTAGAGCAGCAAGCAGGTCATAGGAGTAGTCTAGTGGTGGGTACAGTGCACTGCAGACAGGTTGACCTAGGTCCATAACTCCTCTACCTATTACACTTATGGTGGAAACTGTGAGCCCTCTAAAACTCACCACAAACCCACTGTACTCACATATAGGTGACCTCTTCACCCATAAGGGTTACTGTAGTGGTGGATAATTGGGGATAATGGGTTTTAGGGGTCTTTGAGGGGCTCAGCAGACAATATAAGGGAGCAACGGTAAGATGTGTCCCTGGGAGTATTTATTTGAAGTCCACTGCAGTGCCCCCTAGGGTGCCCCATTGCTGTCCTGGGATGTCTCTGTGACCAGTCTACTAATAATGCTGGCTCCTCCAACATCTCAATAGCTTGATTTTGTGTGTTTTAAACTTGCACGTTTTATTTTTTTTTAATGGAGCAAAAAGATAAACACACAGTGCACAAAAACATCTAGCAACTAGCCATTTTTTAAGAAAAAAAATGGAACTTTTTTTCACTTTCAAAAATGGCTATATTCCCCACTTGAATTTTGGACATTTTTAGCAAAACGTCCAAAGTTGGACTTAAACATCATATTGAAAAAGCCCCTCCATGTAACATTGTAAGTCTAAGTCCTTTGAAAATATTCCTCTAGTTCAAATAGTTGTTGAAGAATGCTGAAGGAAAGCCAAGATGCCCTGACAAAGGTTCAGTGAGTTTGAAGAAAAGAGCAAAAAGAGTATTGATGAAAAGATGAAAAAAGATATATTTGGGGAATTGCATTAACCTGCGCTGCAAAACATTTAAGGTCATGTGCTCAGAACATAAGGACCAGATTTTTACTAGTAATGTTTATTTACAATACAGGTAATACAATGTTAGAAGGCAGTTTTTAGGGATTTAACACAAGGGGAATGTGTCACAAGATAAATATTGTTAGAATGTCTGATTTATTAATTAGGCTGGATTAAAAGTAACACACTTCTTTCTGCTGCTGGCTGGATTGGTAAAGGAGGTTTGATGGTGATCCTTGCTGGAAAAGAAGTTTTCTAGTTGCAGAGTTGCTGCTGGAGCCTGGCTTACCTCACAGGGATTCCAGTGAATGTCCAGAGAGGTGCAGATCATCCAGCAGGCAGGGTCCAGGGAAGAGTGCAGGTCAAGAGAGATAAAGGAAAAGAAAGAAGATGGCAGGCTAAGGCAGGGTGTTTCAGTTTTTTATAAGGATCGCGGTTGACTGCCGAGGAAATATCTGGTAATGGAGTAGATATTGCGCCATTTATGGAAGAAAGAGTTTATAAACAGCTTGAGAATTTGAAGGTGCACAAAGCTATAGGGCCAGATGGGATCCCAGGATACTGAGGGAGCTCAGAGAGGTCCTGGCAGGACCTCTTAAAGATTTAATAGATCTTTAGAGATGGGAGAGGTTCCGTGGGATTAGAGACGAGCGGATATGGTCCCTCTTCACAAAAGTGGAGATAAGGAAGAAGTGGGAAACTACAGACCAGTAAGTCTCATGTCGGTGGTAGGAAAAATAATGGAGTGGTTGCTGAAAGAAAATAGTTAACTTTCTAGAAGCCAATGGGTTACAGGATCTGAGGCAACATGGCTTTACCAAACAAAAATCCTGCCAAATGAATCTTATTGACTTCTTTGACTGGGAGACCAAAGAACTGGATGATGGGCATGTGTGTCACGTTTTCAAAGCTGGAAACTGGTTTGTGAGCCCTTGGGCCACTGCCGAGGAGCGGCAGTGGCAGGCAAAACCACCCCCACACTGGAGACAAGGCAGAGCTTAATGAACAGTTAGGCTTCACCTGCACCTGGCCACTTTTCACCAAGGGTTGAGCCCTTGGCTTCAGGTGGCCGGCAGGACTTGTAGGACAGGGCAGGAACAGGATCCCAACTAGACTGAACAGTGACTGAGGGTCAGAGGGGAAAGGAACATACAGGGACAGCAGGACAAGGAAAGGGTAAAATAAAGGACAGACTGAAAGCTGTAAACAGCCGCTAAAACAGGGAGCAAAACACTGACTAACAAGACACAAAACTAAAAGCTGCAGAGCAGCCACTAAGATACAAACAAACAAGGACTACACACAAAACTATAACCCAGAGATAAGACAAGCAAACAAACAACAATCTAATCTAACTATCCACAGACTAGCCAGAACAGACAAGAATCAAGGCAGAAAACCAAACTAGAACTGGACTCAGCAGAAGTGCACCAGCACCCCAACATACCAGGGCCTTAGACGTGATGCAAAGGCAAAGCCAGAGAGTTTCAAAATGGCTAATAAGCCCAGACAGGAAAGACTCAGCTGCAGCAATCACCAGGAAGCTATGGTGGCTGTGCAGGCTCAATCCAAGCAAGCAAGCCTGGCAGCCTGGAAGATCCGGACCGGACTCAGCTAAAATCTGGAACGGGTGATGGTCCATAGCAACCACCTGTACTGACCACCAGAGGACGAGGAAAGCACAGACGTAACAATGTGCTAGAAGTATTGTACTTGGATTTCAGCAAAGCCTTTGATATGGTCCCCCACAGAAGACGCAGAGAGGGCTAAACTTAGGACCAAAAATGGTGATAGAAAACTGGTTGCATACAGGTGGCAGAGGGTGGTGGTATACGGAATCCACAAGGAGGAAATGAAGGTGAGCAATGGAATTCCTCAGGGGTTGCTGCTGGGGCCTATTCTGTTTAATATATTTGTGAGAGATATTGCTGAAGGGTTGGAAGGAAAGGTTTGCCTTTTTGTGGATGACACAAAGAGAGCCAATAGACTGGATACCCTGGAGGGAGTAGAAACAATGAGAAGGGATCTCCAAACATTAGAAGAATAGTCAAGTGTCTGGCAGTTAAAATTTAATTCACTTACTTAATGTGCTCCAGAACAACAGTATATATCAAAATTCTATTTATTGTAACAAAACATAAAACAAACAAACAAACACACACCCCTTTATGGCTGGGCAAGGCTCAATCCTGCTTACATAATCTTTATGAACGAATGCTTACATTGCAGTCTAACCACTACATCAACATCTGTTGTTACTCAAACTAAAATGTCCATTGGCATCAAATGATCTCCTATGTCGCTGTACACACATTTGTATCAACTCCTGTTGTTATTTAAACTCAAGTGCCCGTTGGTGTCAAAAGGTCTTCCTTGGTCACTATGCATGCATTTAACCTCTGTTGCACATAAATCCCAAAAGTCTCCTTTTATATCACAGTTTCACAGATTTGTGCAACAAGAAAAAGTTTTTTAAAGAACCGACTGATTCTCAATCATATGGTACTGCTTCCTCAGCTCCTCTTGTGGATATGTTTAATCTTAGATGGACTGAGAGAAGCTCTTCTGCAATGATTGATTACTGACATAAGGTCTGTTTTCTGAACAAGTAACATTCAAACATCTTTGTCAATATTTATATATATATATGATTTCAGCAAAATCAATATAACTCTGTAATTCATTCATTTTATTTATTTGTAGCATTTGTATCCCACATTTGCCCACCAATTTGCAGGCTCAATGTGGCTTACATTTGCCGTAATGGCAATTGCCATTTCCGGGTAACAGAGTTACAAAAGGCATCATATCATGCTACACTGAAGAAAAGAAAGAAGAAAAAACCCTGCATCATATTTTTTTTATCATTTTGCTTTTGTCTATGTCTGTGAAGTAGTGATATCCATGTAAAAAAGAAAAAACATTGCTTCCCAGATAAGTGATATCAGGCTATATACATATTGATTGGGGGAAAAAAGAAACATGCACATTTCCCCCTTCAGATTCTATATATCATGCCGAATTTTGAGCGCTCACATCAACTGGCCAATTATTGCATTAATTGGCTTTGATTGGCAGTTGCGCACCCATCCTGCTACACATTATTCTATAAAAAGCTGTGTACATCTTTTATAATGTGTATCTGAAATAGGGGCATGGCCAGGGGCATGTCAGTGGCATTCCCAAAGTTGCTCGTGGAATTATAGAATTAGGTTGATCTGCACCTGTTAGGGGCCCTTTTACTAAGCTGTGGTTTTTGCTGCACGCAGAGTCCCCTTTTGCCGCAGTGGATAAAAAGGTGGAAAAAAGAAATGGCCATGGGGTAAGTTCGCACTTGCTGCACAGCAATTTCAGGGAAGCTGTTACCACCACCCATTGAGGTGGCAGTAAGGTCTCCTGTGCTAACCCGGTGGTAACTGGGCAGCGCACGGCACTGCCTGATTACCACTGGGTAACTGCTGCAATAAAAAACATGGAACAATTTCCCTATAGGGGCGTAGCCACGGGTGGGCCTGGACAGGCCCAGGCCTAGCCACTTTCCCTCCAGGCCCGCCCACCCAACACTGACCTGCCAAGTCTCCTGCAAAACACACGGCGCCAGCTCCCATTTCCGGCCACTGCTGCTTCTCCTGTTGAGCAGCAGCAGCTGCTACAAAAACAAAAAGTGCTACCAAAAGTGTTTTTAAAAAGCAAGCGCGGCACCGCAGGCAGCCATCAGGCATTGGCAGTCGGCTCTGCAGCCGCTCCTCTTGCCTCTCACATCACTGCCCCTGGAGGACGACCCCGGAGAAGCGCAGGCATAAGTCCTGCACCCAATGGTTAGGTGTAAGCACATTCTAGAAAATGCACACGCCTTTTACAGAATTGTGTTTACCACCAATTTTTTGGGACGTGGAATTTTGAGCACAATTTACTGAATTTCCTTCATTCACTTCATAGCATAAGTTACTGTGCACCTGTTTAAGTCAAGTTTTCTGTAAATTAGCAGAAATGTATTCAAAACAAGGCGATAACAATACATGTTACTATGCCCTAATCCTGCTGTGACATACCTTGTAAAAGGCAACACTCAAAAATTGAATGAAACAGTTGTCCAGCATACATTTAGCAAAAACCTATGTGAACTTTTTTTTATTACTAATAAATACAGAGTTACTCCTGCAAAGTAAATGACAATGTTAATTTCAATCACAGAGTTCACAATTTCTCCTGGAGGAAAAACACAACTATGAAGATGTGTATACTGCTGTTTTATTGCAGCATCGATCACAGATTGAACACGTTTTTCCCAAGCAGTCACTACCCTTCTGGCATTCTGTTGTACCATTTTCATCCATCTTTATCAGAAATTTATTTAAGCCCCCCCAATATCCAATTCTTTGTCAGAAATTCAGCAATAAATCGTTTTGAACCTAATGTTGAGTTTATTACGTTTATATGATAACTATTTTCTTCAGTAAACACCATTTTCACAGTTAGTGTAAACAATGACATCACACTGATGTCACTTTTGCGCAGTGGAAAAGGTAAGTAAGCAGCAAGTTCTGGCAGTCAATTATGCAAAGTGTTGCTTGACCTTTATTTTGGTAGAAATTACACAAATTTGCTTAAATTTCACTGTTAAAGCACAAAGTTAGATGATAAAATCTAGGGGTTCCCTTTTTTCTCCCCATCACCATGTATAAAAGCTGTTGGAGTCGACAATGATAGACAGTGACCTTTTATGAAGTTCTAGTAAAAATGGCCCGTTTCTGTAGGCAAGGAAACGGGCCTTAGGCAGGAAATTCCCCCCCCCCCCCACGTGCTACGGCCCCCTCGAACCCCCCTTCCGTGAACCTGTCGTTTCCCCCCCCCCCCCCCGTGCGAGCGAAAACTGCCGCCACCGCCGCTGTGTTGTTCTTCCCTTCCCGTAGGTTCTTCAATCATCTTGTCTGGAAGTTCCTCTGCGTGCGTCTGACGTCAGACGCACGGAGTTAAACTTTCTGAGAAGATGATTGAGGAACCCACCCGAAGGTAGTGCACAACAGCGGCGGGAGGGGGGGTGCGGTTTTTGGCGTTCCGGGGGGGGGATTGACAGGTTCGCGAGAGGGGGTGGGTTTCGAGGGGGGCGTAGCGCGGGGGGGGTGACAGCTGATTCCGAGGCAGTAGGAGGGCTACTCCTCCCCTTGCCTTGGAATCAGCTGTGTTGACGTCAGTGACGTCCTTGCGTATCTGCCTCGCAGACCACTTGCAGCAAGGGAGCCACGGTCCTAAGCATAGAACGTTGGAGGTGAGAATTATTATATAGGATATGAAAATCTCTCTCTCTCTCTCTCCCCCCACCCCCTCTTCTGGTTTACAAGAGGAAGGTTTTGCATTCAGAAGTCTAAGAGGACAGTTTTAGTGGATCATCCATGGTCACCACATAAGTATTTCCTTTCCATGTATCCCTTTGTTTTGTAAGAAAACTTGTATTTAGTTAAAATCATGTGGTGTGGTTGGATGGCTGGCTAACGGATATGCTAGTGTGATAAGTACTAGGGCTATATAGCCAGAAAATTTCCATTTCATGTTGTTTCCCGTGTTGTTTCTGGAATATTCAGTTTGGGGGATTTTTCCTTATGTTGTCACAAAATCAATGTTGTTAAAAGTGTGTGCTCTTTGGAAAGTGATGAAATGAGTGGGCTCTTTCAGAAAAGTGTGCTGCCTTTCCTAAAACAGCATGTATGTGTGCACGCTGCACATATGTATGGTGGTTTGCACATGCATGTACTATTGAGAGAGTACATACTCTTCTGAAAGAGATCATACTCTTTACAAATAGTGCACATTCTTTGGAAAGAGCCGCGTCACTGTTGTGCTTTCACTTAAAGGTCCTTTTGGTAAGCTGCAGTAAAAGGGCCCTGCATTAGTGGCAGGGACCATTTTTCCCAAACACCAGGGCCTTTTTTACCGCAGCAGGTAAAAATCCCCTAAAAAAATGGCTATAAGGTAAGATTACTCTTATCGAGTGGCCATGCAGGGGGGAGCACTTACTGCCACCCATTGAGGTGGCAGTAAGGGCTCCTGCGGTAACCCAGCAATAACAAGGCCGCACACGATGATGCCCAATTACCACTGGGGTTAGCGCTGAACTATAAAATATATATTTTTTCTGAAATGGTGCACAATTGAGGCGGAACTACCTCCGGTGGTCTCATTGGGCCGGCGGAAGTTCCAGGTTAGCGGGCAGTAATCCCGAATTGCGCTTACCAACGCTTTGTACAAGGGCCATTAATTTTGGTGGAAGAAGATACTTGAGGAGTTTAATTCTTGGATTTTTAAACTCTGTAGCTGCTTCTAAATCT
Source organism: Microcaecilia unicolor (assembly GCF_901765095.1). NCBI lineage: Eukaryota > Metazoa > Chordata > Amphibia > Gymnophiona > Siphonopidae > Microcaecilia > Microcaecilia unicolor. The sequence goes on along the minus strand of NC_044033.1, from coordinate 269,178,404 downwards.
AGTTTTAGGACATGGATTGACTATATTCAGGCATCCCTGCGAAACCTGTATTATCAAAACAAGATGGGCATCCATCTTTCATTTCGATAATACGGTCAGGGACGCCCAAATCTTGAAATTTAGGTTGTCCCTAGTGATGGTCGTCCTTAGACTTGGTTGTTTCTGATTTTCGGCAATAATGGAAACTAAGGACGCCCATCTCAGAAACGACGAAATGCAACCCTTTGATCATGAGAGGACCCAACATTCGTAGTGCACTGGTCCCCCTGACATGCCAGGACACCAACCGGGCACCCTAGGGGGCACTGCAGTGGACGAACTGATGCACTAACTGAACAGAAAAAGCCCTTCCCTTACCGATCCCTTAGTGATTCGGAAAGGAACAGGCATCTATGAAGGAAATTACATGTAAATGAGCTGCTCACTGTTAGCTCATTCGCACATGATTTCCTTCCTAAGGAGGGGAAGCCAGTGCAGAGCAGCCAAGCATTATGCGTGGCTGCTCTGCGCATGCCAAAGACGGCTTCATACATGCAGACAAGCTGCGTGTATAATAGCCGTATACAACCTTAAATAAATTGCCATCTAAACCTTAGAAAAAAACAAGTCCAGGTGAAAACGTCCAAGTGCTCGTCAGGGACCTCTTTGGGTGAAGGACGTCCTTCACTATGCCTCCATCCCTGTGACAGCAGTTGAGGACTTCCAAAATGTGGATGTTTCTGTGAGAAGGATGTCCATGCCTTTGCTGTGCCTCTGACACCCCCTTTGTTTACTTGGGTTTTGGCTCACAAGTAGCAGCAGTGGGATTTGAACGGGCCATCTCTGGATTGCAGGACCTTAGTGTGCCCTTACACAGGCATTTCCTGTACACTAACAGGCTTATTTTCGACAGAGAAGGGCGCCCATCTTTCGACACAAATCAGGAGATGGGCGTCCTTCTCTCAGGGTCGCCCAAATTGGCATAATCGAAAGCTGATTTTGGGCGTCCCCAACTGCTTTCCATCACGGGGACGACCAAAGTTCCCAGGGGCGTGTCGGAGGTCTAGCGAAGGCGGGACTGGGGTGTGCCTAACAGATGGGCGTCCTTGAGCGATAATGGAAAAAAGAGGGGTGTCCCTGACGAGCACTTGGGCGACTTTTCTTGGTCCATTTTTCTTACGACCAAGCTTCAAAAAGGTGCCCGAACTGACCAGATGACCACCAGAGGGAATCGGGGATGACCCCCCCTGACTCCCCAGTGGTGACTAACCACCTCCCACCCCGAAAAAAACAACTTCCTTTCACGCTTTAAATCTCACACTTTAGTAGTAACATTTGTGTTACAACCGGACAGAGATTGGGTATTAAAGCAATTTTTCCGACATAGGGAAGAACTTTTTTGAATTACAAGATCAGAGTTTTCCCAAATGTTGCTAGAACAACCCAAAAGCCCTAGGGTTTTACAAATGGGTGGTCTGTTTTGGTTGAATTTTTCCTGTAAATGTGTTCAGACAGTAAATTTGGTTAAATATGTATTTTATGATCCAACACATTTAGCCTCTTTTTTAGATTCAAGGGTTGTGGTGTGTCCAGCCGCACAACCAGTAATAATATCTTCATCCACTCCGTAGTATTATATGAATGGTCTAAGTTTATCTTCTATTTCCTTTACTTATTTAAGTGAAACTTATTTCCTAAATTGTACCTTGTTCTCCCTCTTATTTGTGGACTAGAGATCGGAAAGATTATTTATTTCCTGTATAATTGAGTAATGTGGTGTTAACATTCTTATTCTTTTTTCTTTGTATCTTTTCTTTATCAAGAGTATTCTTGATTAATTTGTGAAAATACAAAAATAAATAAAAAAATTAAAAAAAAACCCTAATGTGGCAAAAGTGTCTTTAACAGACTTTAATTCTAGTTGGATACCACGCGTTAGCTCAGCAGAATCTTGCTTTATTTTGTCCACCGCTTGAGAAAGTTGATGCACTTTAGATGGCAAGTTTGCAGTTTCGAGAGTCGACCTTACCACTGGGCTTTCAGGGGTCCTTTTACTAAGGCGTGTAGGTGCCTACGAGTGTATAATGTGCATCAAATTAGAACTACTGCCTGGCTACCCAGGGCAATAATTCTAATTTTTACACAGATCCAGAACACATGGCAGAAAATAATTTCTATTTTCTACCACGTGGCGCTAGCCAGGCGGTAATCAGCAGTGTACACGCGCTGACGATTACCGCCCGGTTAACGCATGAGACCTTACCACTAAGTCAGTGGGTGGCAGTAAGGTCTCAGGCCCAAAATGGATGCGTGCCAATTTTTATTTTGCCGCATGTCCATTTTCAGCCCCCAAAAAAGGCCTTTTTTGCAGGCGCGCTGAAAAATGGACCTGCGTGCGCCCAATACATGCACCTATACCAGTGCAGGCCATTTTTCGGTGCACCGTAGTAAAAGAGCCCCTCAGTCTCTCTTTTGCCTGCCAGATAGTGTCCTCAGATGATACTTTTCCATCCTTACTCTCCCCCCCCCCCCCCAACAAGAACACCGTTACTGTCGAGCTTAAGCTCAACGCATTCCATGATGCTGGTGTCTGACCTCTCCTCCTGAGAGACAGCAGGGCAGGGCGGAACGCTAGTTGCCGGTGGTGGCAATGTTGTGTCATGCTCCAAGGGGACAACAGTTCCATCTTGCCTCCCACCAGTGCTCTCACCGACATCTGCGAGTAGTCATCGAGTGGAGTAGTGGTCCAAAGTTTGTTGGACAAGAGAGGAAGCTCTGGCTGACTGCAGTAAGGTCTTCACAATGCCTTTCATTTTCGTATGAGACATTTTGCAAAGGAAAAAAAGGAATAATTCCAACAAAATGGACAGGGCCTGCTGCTCACTCTCGGCATGCGGGCATCATCCAAAGCCTGGAATATTTTTTTAATAAAGCATGTATGTGATCAGCACCTGTTGCTATCCATGTAAGTATTGCTGAATGTCGACCTTGGTGTTCTAAGGACTTGTACCAGTAGAGATTTATGCTGTGATCTGTTTCCCTGGAGAAACAAAATAGGTTGGAAACTTTTTTGTTTTTTGAGTTGTATCTAAGACTGAATCAAACACATGTAGAGAGTCTTTAGCCCTGAGGCTTCAAGGAGCCCTGCCTGGTGCCTTAGAATGATTACAAAAACAGTGAGTTGTGAGTTTAACCCAGAAATCAGTGATTTATTTATTTAGACAAAAATCTAAAGTCATAACTTAAGACTGGAATCTTTACTTCTTGAAACCAGGCATAAAAGTGAATTAATAAAAGTGCTTTTCAAACCTGCTTTTTCTTTTTATTCATGTTTTTCCTTTCTCACCATCATGACTATAAGTTAAGGAGTCTTGATAATTTTATTTTCTTTTTTATTGTATATATGTTCAGTGGGCACATGGTTCATGGTTACCTAATCTACATCCTGTTAAGGAAGGTCCTGTTATACTTTCAGCCCTACTTTTTCTTCTTTTTCTTTTTACAGACACAGATGGAGATCAAAAGAAGATACACACACTTAGGGGGGAATTTTATATATGGCATCTTAAAAATCATAAATCCATGCGGTTAGTGTGATTCTATAAATTACACCAAAAGTTACCTGTAGTTTATAGAACATGCTCACATGCTGTTCTTGTGACTAAAATTTAGGTGCCCCCATTTAGGCCACCTAAAACCAGGCCTAAAATTAACGCACACTAAGCAATTACGCCTAAGCATATTCTAAGTACTGCGTGTAAAACAATACACGGTATTTAGAATATGCTTAGACATAGTAATTGTGACTGAATCTACATGCGTCCATTTATGCCAATGAAAAGCTGGTGTAAATCCCTGCATGTAGATTTACGTGCACTGGCCCATATATGTAGATTTTGGAACGCCCACAGCATGCCTTGTGGCTGTGCGCAGTAGAATTTAGGCACAGTATATTAGCAATGAATGCACACGTAAATTCTAATTTTTGTCAATTAATTCTCATTATTGCTTAAGAGCTGTTAACAGCTTGTTAGAACAATTAATCTACGCACGTAGTTATAAAATACGTCTAGATTTATGTGCGAAATCACATATAAATCTAGGCATGCTATAAAGAATCCGGGGGAGATTGGGTGTACTCTATAATAGTGCAGATAGTTGTTTGAATTGCCCTCAACCCACCCATTCCACATCCATGAAGTGGGCAAGTTACGTAACCCTCCATTGCCTCAGGGACAGAATTAGGGGCCTTTTTACTAAGCTGCATTAGGTGCTAACATGTACCTAACACAGCTTCAAATTGTTTACCATGGGATGCACTCAGGAATCCTGTAGTAGTTTCCAATCTGCACACATTAACCATATATATATTATTGAAGAATGTGACAACAAAATTTATGATCTGATGTAGCCACCTGTGAAGAAAAATGTTTAGGTTTGCCCCATTTGGTTGCCTGAGGTGAGAACGTGTGACATCAGTTAAACTTATTTAAAGCGCCGCCATTTTCAGGAAGTTGTCTCTGCAGCCACCGTTGGCGGTTTTTTGAACGGCTTTGAAGTAAGGATAGAAAAGTTGGAGATGAAGGCGAGGGATGAAGTACCTTTACTGATGAAAGTTTCTTTCCCAACAGATTTTCCTGGCCTGTGATCCTGATGCAGCCTTGCAAAACGATGGCCAACGTTGATCGCGGTCAGTAATGCGGTGTTGGTGTGGAAGAAGATAATGAGACTGCAGCCAGAGCTAAGTTTTTTTGTTTCAATTGTTTAAATATTTTGATGAATATGGCTGCATGTAATTTAAGTAAAAGGAGTTTTTTTTTGCCAATGATGAAGAAGTCCAGCTCCTGTAATATATAACATACAACAGGGAGCTTCTCGAGGCTTTTTCCTCCTTTTGTAATCTAATCTCCTCTAGATTGCTTACTACTCAACTAGAGAATCCCTTCTACGTCTGTTGGAATATTAGCACATGGCCATTAATACAGCAATAGAATATCGGCCATTTTACATCTGCAGTAAAAATAGCCTTAGCACGTGGGAGAAACCGGCACAAGGGTGCCCTAAAGTCACTTTTTGCTGCAGCTTATTAAAAGGACCCCTTAGAGTGTAATCACAACAAGTTTCAACTAAACAGTGTAACAGCTGCAATTTGTTATGTGAGGCTGCCACCTTCTGGCTTGAGCAGCCTGCCACGAACATCTTTGTTGTTACTGTGTGTGGTTGCAGTGTGTGATAAGAGCAGTGGTGTGCTGGAGCCAGCTTTTACATTTTTTAAAGAATTTTAAAAAGAATTTTGGGAGCCAGTTGATAAACTTTAACAACCGGCTCCTAAAATTTGGGCTGGGGTGACTCAGGTCCCCTCCTGGCGGTGGCGGTGTCCAGCTATCCTGTGGCTTGGGCAACTCACTTGCTCTCCTCATCTCCGACCCTCGCAGTGGCAAAAACTGTGTGCAGGGCCATAGCCCTGTGCACGCTGCTGCAGTGGCATTCCTAGGGGGGCTGACACCCGGGGCGGATCGCCAATGCGCCCCGCCCCCCGGGTGCAGCGCCCCTCCCCGGATGCAGCGCGACCCCCCCCCAGCGAAAGGACACCCCCTCCGTGAAAGAACCCCCCAGGGTGCACACCGCTGGGGGGGGGGGGTGCCGTGCGTACCTGTCCGTTCGTTCCATGCTCCTCTGCCCCGGAACAGGAAGTAACCTGTTCCGGGGCACAGGGAGCATGGAACGAACGAAGGACAGGCACGCGCGGCAACCCCCCCAGCGGCGTGCACCCAGGGCGGACCGTACCCACCGCCCCCCTAGGAACACCACTGCGCTGCTGTCGGCTCCCTTCCTCCTCCCTCTCCAAAACAGGAAGTTACATCCTGAGGGGAGGGAGGAAGAAGGAAGCCGGAAGTGGTGCGCACATGGCTGTGGCCCTGCGCATGAGTTTTCATGCTGTTTTTTGTTTTGCCCACTGTGAGCATGAGGGTTACAAAGGAGAGTGAGTGAGCGCAGCTCGTAGTTCCTTCAGGCTGCCGCAGTACCAGCCCGGGAGGAGGAAGGAAGCCGGCAGCAGCGCATGCAGAGCTGTAGCGCAAGGAGGTTAGATTGAGAACAGGAGTTGCGTGGTCATAAAAGTTGAATCCAAGGAAGTGTCTCCCTTTCCCCTCCCCTACACAGTTGTCATCCCTGTACATTCAAAACATAGCAAACAGTCCTTTGAGCTGCTGCATCCACATTGTCATTCTTTAATGTTGGTAGCATTTTTATTTAATCTCACTTATATGTTCAAACATTCCAGCTTGTGCAGCATGCAGATGTACACAGAGGAAGTATAATAATGGAATAACTTTTCATAGGTACAGTAGTAATTTGTTACAAATCGTAATTAGTGTCATTTGGAGGGTCTGGTTATTGGGACACTCTGGAGAAAGTAGAAGTGGAAGAAGACTAGATACCAGGATGGATAAAATGAAAAGTTTATTCTTCCAAAATAATCAAGGGACACTCTAGCATGTGTTATATTCATGCAGAGATTTGTTTCTCCTGGTAAAGGGCCACTAAAACAGACATCATGTTATGAGAATCAGGTGCTCAACATTCAGAGTTTCTATTTATTTGATAATTTATGACATGAATTAAGTTGAAACCTGGGAGCATTTAGAATCTTTTTTTCCCCTGTGCCTAGATCAAAAGATAAGATGGTTGGCATCCCTGCCAGCAAAGATATACCTAGCGCGCCCACATGGGAAGAGGGAGGGGAGAGTCAGGAATGTGTTGCCCTCCCCCCAGTCCACCCTGGCCCTCCCACCCCACCCCCAAATTGCACAGCCGGCTATGCCCAGAGAGACAGCCTGATGTTAAGACTTTTCCAGCACACCACTGGATGAGAGGCTGTCATCCTTTTGATTAAACTGTTTAACCAAGGTGGTGAAGTATCCTTTGAACACCACTTGGTATTTTGTAGCCCCTGACAAAGCCCCTGCGTGGGCAAAACACAGCCAGTGTTGGGCTTGCTGGCTTTAGTTTTTTTTAAATAAAGGTTTTGAAGACTCTTTTCTGTGTTTGGTCTGTTTCTGCTCTGACTGACGTCTTGGAGTTTGCAGATCGCCTGTCCTGTTGCTTTCTTGGACCCTTAGATTGTTAGTATTTTGGGGGACAGGAAAATACTTAGTGTATGTGAAGGTAACTTACCTCAAACAACTGCTGAAAATGGTGTGAACTAAGTCCAAATAAATAAAGGACCTAGGAATTCAGATTTAATCTTATCTGAGATAAATATTCAATTAACTGCTGAGCAGCAATATAAAGGTTAAATCTGAAAGGCCAAAATGAGTGAATTCATAGTTGGCTATGTCTAAATATTTGCATGAATGTGTAGTAATTTATTTGGTTCGCATATATTAGCCCATTAATTCAGTATCAATTTAACATGTTAACTTTGAATATGATAACTCATCTGCCTAACTATGGGGCCCTTTTACTAAGCTGCAGTAAAAGGGGCCCTGCGCTAGATGCGGTGGCCATTTTTGCCACGTGCTAGGGCCCCTTTTACCTCAGCAGGTAAAAATGACCAAAAATGAAATGGCCGTTCACATTTGTTGTGCGGCCATTTTGGGGGGGGGGGGGAGCACTTGCCACCACCCATTGAGGTGGCGGAAAGGGCTCCTGCGCTAACCTGACGGTGACCGGATTACCGTCGGGTAACCCCATGCGGAAATATTCTTCAACCATTTCCACTAGTGCCAGGAAACACCATGCACTGAGGGTGGAACTACTGCTGGCGCCCACGTTGGGCCAACAGTAGTTCCAGATTGCCATGTTGCAAGGCCACGGTGGGCTTACCACTGCTTAGTGAAAGGGCCCCTTTGTATATTCAGTCACTTTTCAATATGGCCTCCATGAGGGCAATTCCATAATAGTGCACCTATATTTAGGTGTCTATTCTATGAAGAAAAGTAGACACCAGTCAGATATGCAGGTATAATCTAGGCCTGAGCACTTACACCAGCATTAGAGCTGATGTAAGCGCATGCATCTAAATGCCATTTAATTCACCTTTCCCCCTGCATAATAATATCTTAAAGGGATAGTAGACACACTTACTGTTTCTAAATAGAATACTTTTAACATTTAAAAACATTTTTGAGGACCTTCAGAAGCCTTGCTCCAATCAGCATTTATATTTATAGGCATCTCCCATAATTTTTCATAGGTTCTTCTTATATTTTTTTAATATCGTCAAGGTATACTATGCACTTATCTCTATTTTGACAGTAGGACCACTAGACATGATCATGTTATGCTTAAAGCTGTATCAGGGTAATGGTACCTGAAAGAAACAGATTAGAAATCAATTATTTATTTATTTATTTATTGCATTTGTATCCCACATTTTCCCACTTCTTTGCAGGCTCAATATATATCCCAAAAGTATATCAGTCCTTAGAAACCATTTAAAAATAATATGGCACTATAAATATCTTAAGTACTCAGTGTAACATCTCACACAGACCATTTTCAAGATGGCGGCAATGGCATTCTTTCCTCATACTTTATCCTGATCAGCTGACGCATCCAGCCAATCAGTTCAGACTAAAGACATTCAATCAAGTGTTGTCATTAAGCCCACCCAGTGATACAGTTTTTAATTCATAAATCCATTTTTGCTCCTTATAATTCAAAATTATTTCATAATCCCCTCCCTCCCACCCTCAGTTAACTTGATCCATAACTCCACAATATAAATCTGAAACAGAATGCTGTTTCTCTTGCCAGTGATATACTAGCAGGGCTTCTTTCCTATTAGTAACTATCCACGATTTGTGCTCATTAAACCAGAGTTTAATCGGATGTACATAACTGGTTATGTTTAAGATATCCCAAGCACACTTAACCTACTAACCTACTATTCATCCCCTACAAGTTAGAAAATCCTCTTTCAGCAGCCACTTAATATTCAGCAAAATGATTGCCTGCGGCAGAGATATGAACTTTTCTGAGGATAAGAACATTCTGCTGATCAAATTTATCCTCATACAGGAAGACCTGTACTGCCCTTCAGGAGTGGAGGGGACTGGGATGGAATTAAAGGAAAATGTGCTACCTCAAGCCACATTTAGTGAGACTTTAATAGGAAAGCATCCATGTCAAAGTGGGCTACCAACTGTTATCTTTGAGAGGAGGCAGTTCTAGGCAGATAGTAGTCTCCAGCTTTGGGCTGTGACTTTAAATGGGGTCAACATGTCTTCATCTAGGATTGTGATTGGCTTACATGGTAGCAGCAGTGGTATAAACAGAAAACCAATGCGTCACCAGTGAACTAGTGCATAATCACAGCCCTGCAGTTCCCCTACCCCTTACATAGGTGTCTAAGGTAAGAGGAAGCTAATGTAGGAGGCAGGGGTGGGGTTGCCATATTGCTTGCATGTGTATTGAATCATAGGTGCTACACTGGTAATGCTGACAATGCTTACAGATCACTATTGGGCCCATAATTAGCCATGAGGTGAGGGGATGACTGAAGGTGGAGTCTGGGAGGTGGAACCAACTGTTGAACACATGCTGATAGAGAGTGCCACCACTCCTCCTTTCTCACCTGTTGGTGGCCTGAGGAACAAAGTCAAATATTGATGTTGACTTTGGCAGTTGGCTAGAGGAGACCTTTGACAACTGACAATCAGAATTAAAATTAAAATGCCAAAATTGGAATATATGGAGGGGCATAATTGAATGCGAACGCCCATCTCCTTGGGCGTCTATCTCCGAGAATGGGTATGTGAAGGGGCAGGACATACCGTATTTTCGAAAAAAATGGGTGTCCATCTTTTTTTTTCGATAATACGGTTTGTGCCGGGCAATTGCATCGGATTTGTGCGGATTTGAGCTGGGTGGTTTAGTTTTTCAGCGATAATGGAAACCGAAGGCACCCAGCTCAAAAACGAACAAATCCAAGGCATTTGGTCATGGGAGGGGCCAGGATTCGTAGTGCATTGGTCCCCCTCACATGCCAGGACACCAACCGGGCACCCTAGGGGGCACTTGTAACAATTAAAAAAAAAAAGTAAAATACCTCCCAAGTCCATAGCTCCCTTCCCTTGGATGCTGAGCCCCCCAAATCCCCCCCAAACCCACTCCCCACAACTCTACACCAGTACCATAGCACTTATAGCTGAAGGGGGGCACCTAGATGTGGGTACAGTGGGTTTTGGGGGCGGTTTGGAGTGCTCCCATTTACCACCACAAGTGTAACAGGTAGGGGGGGATGGGCCTGGGTCCATCTGGCTGATGTCCACTGCACCCACTAACAACTGCTCCAGGGACCTGCATACTGCTGTGATGGAGCTGGGTATGGCATTTGAGGCTGGCATACAGGCTGCAAAAAAAAGTTTTTAAAATTGTTTTTTTTTGGTAGGAGGGGGTTAATGTCCACTGGGGGAGTCAGGGGTGGTCATCCCCGATTCCCTTCAGTGGTCATCTGGTTATTTAGGGCAGTTTTTTGGGACTTGTTTGTGAAAAAAAAGGGTCCAAAAAAGGTGACCGAAATTTGCGCTAAAATTCGCCTTTCTTTTTTCGATTATTGGCCGAGGGCGCCCATCTTTCCTCGGCTGATAAACACACCCCAGTCCCGCCTTCACCACGCCTCTGACATGGCCCCGTCAACTTTGCCCGTTTCCGCAACACGTGCCTTTTTAAAAGGACCCCTTAGTAATAATGCACATGTATAATTGTATAATTACATATACTGAGAATGATTTCGATCTATCCAACAAAATCATAATATAAGCAAAATTGTTACTTACATGTGACTAAGGGGGTCTTTTCTAAGGTGCACTAGGTTTGTAGCTCACGCTAAAAAATCAGCTGGTGCTAATTGCTGAGACGCCCATTATATTCCTATGGGCATCTCAGCATGTAGCGCCAGGTAATATATAGCATTAGCTAAAAACTCTAATGCACCTAGTAAAAGACCCCCTAAGTTTCTTACTTAATGAATGTAAACAAATAAATTAAACACACAATACTATAAATCAAATTGCATTGAGTGAGAGCTAAGCTTATTAAAGGGTGCTTTTACTAAGCTGCAGGAAAAAGGGCCCTGCGGTAATAGCGGGGCCCATTTTTCCCCACACACCAGGGCCCTTTTTACCGCAGCGGGTAAAATGCCCCCCCAAAATGGCCATGCGGCAAGATAACCCTCACCTCATGGCCATGCGGTGTGGAGCACTTATTGCCACCCATTGAGGTGGTGGTAAGGGCTCCCGCGGTTACCTGGTGGTAAGCGGGCAATGTGCGGCAATGCCCAATTACCGTCGGGTTAGCGCCATGCTACAGAAAATTATTCCAGAGTGCCAGAAATGGCACATGCTCCAGTCGGAACTACCGCCATAAGCCGCATTGGGCCAGTGGTAGTTCTGGATTAGTGAGCAGTAAGCCCGCCGCTTTGTAAAAGACCCCTATATCTTTCTCTATCAGTGCATGTTAAAAAAAGAACTTGAGAGAAAGCAGTAAATATCACAGCAACTGGATATCATGGAGAACATGTTAGCTAAACTGCTGAGACCTTTAAGAAATTAAAAAATGTATAATTGGTTCTAAGATAGTGAATAAGAATGTAAAAATAAAAACAAAAAGCGTAGTTATTAAAAAAAACAACTAAAAACCAAAAAATACATCAGATGAGTTGAACCATGCTGGGCAAAAAGAATATATTGGCTATAAAATAGTAGTCAAAGTGGTTGCAAGAAAATTCATAACTGCAAAAACGGCTACAAAATATGCAGATAAAGAGAACATGGCATGATTCAAGGAGCAAAGACTACAGACACACTATGCATCTTCTAGAAAAATATTATAAAACACTTCACATTATGCAGAGTTATCCCATTATAGAGCCAAAACATAGCAAATAAAATGACGTGGAGCGACTAACCGCCTTTACCACATTCTCTGGCAACGAATTCTGGAGTTTAATTACATGTTGAGTGATGAAAGTTTTTCTCCGATTTGTTTTAAATTTACTACATTGTAGCTTCATCACATGCCCCCTAGTCCTAATATTTTTATAAAGCGTAAACAGATGCTGCACAGCTACCTGTTCAACTCCACTGATTATTTTATAGACCTCTATCAAATCTCCCCTCAGCTGCCTTTTCTCCAAGCTGACGAGCCCTAGCCGCTTTAGTCTTTCCTCATAGGGAAGTCGTCCCATCCTTTTTATCATTTTCGTCACCCTTCTCTGCACCTTTTCTAATTCCACTATATCTTTTTTGAGATGCAGCGACCAGAATTGAACATAATATTCGAGGTGCAGTTGCACCATGAAGCGATACAAAGGCATTATAACAACCTCATTTTTGTTTTCCATTCCTTTCCTAATAATACCTAATATTCTATTTGCTTTCTTAGCCACAGCAGCACACTGAGCAGCAGGTTTCAACGTATTATCAACGATGACACCTAGATCCCTTTCTTGGTCCGTGACTCCTAACGTGGAACCTTGCATGACGTAGATATAATTCGGGTTCCTCTTTCCCATATGCATCACTTTGCACTTGCTCACATTAAACGTCATCTGCCATTTAGATGCCCAGTCTCCCAGTCTCGTAAGGTCCTCTTGTAATTTTTCACAATCCTCTCGCGATTTAACGACTTTGAATAACTTTGTGTCATCAGCAAATTTAATTACTTCACTAGTTACTCCTATCTCTAGGTCATTTATAAATATGTTAAAAAGCAGCGGTCCCAGCACAGGCCCTTGCGGAACCCCACTAACTACCCTTCTCCATTGAGAATACTGACCATTTAACCCTACTCTCTGTTGTCTATCTTTAAACCAGTTTTTAAATCCACAATAGAACACTACCTCCTATCCCATGACTCTCCAATTTCCTCTGGAGTCTTTTATGAGGTACTTTGTCAAACGCCTTCTGAAAATCCAGATACACAATATCAACCGGCTCACCTTTATCCACATGTTTGTTCACCCTTTCAAAGAAATGTAGTAGATTGGTAAGGCAAGATTTCCCTTCACTAAATCCACGTTGACTTTGTCTCATTAATCCTTGCTTTTGAATATGCTCTGTAATTTTGTTCTTAATAATAGTCTCTACCATTTTGCCTGGCATCGACGTCAGACTCACCGGTTTATAATTTCCCGGATCTCCTCTGGAACCGTTTTAAAAAATTGGCGTTACATTTGCCACCCTCCAATCTTCTGGTACCATGCTCAATTTTAAGGATCAATTACATATTACTAACAATAGCTCCGCAAGCTCATTTTTCAGTTCTATCAGTACTCTGTGATGAATACCATCTGGTCCAGGAGATTTGCTACTCTTCAGTTTGTAGAACTGCCCCATTACGTCTTCCAGGTTCATAGAGAATTCATTACGTTTCTCCGACTCGTCAGCTTCGAATACCATTTCTGGCACCGGTATTCCACCCAAATCTTCGTCGGTGAAGACCAAAGCAAAGAATTTATTTATTTATTTATTTATTTCAGTGCATTTTTACCCCGCTTTTTGCCACAGTATTGCGGCCCCAAAACGGCTTACACTGAACCAATTGAAAATAAATAAAAACAAATACATTACAGTTACATTTTAGCAAATTAGAGTGGGAAAACAGGGAAGGAAGGGAAAAGAAAGGGAGAAAAGAAAGGGAGACAGAGATGACTGACGAAAGGCCAGCAAAACAATCCCCAGTACGGACTGCTGCAGGGCCCAGGTGTTACAAATGAAGCTGGAGACAGACATCCACGGCGACGGAGTCATCAGAGCAGGGAACAATCTCTCTGCTACAGCTTTGTCTTCCCTGATCGCCCCTTTTACTTCTTGGTCATCTAGCGGTTCAACCGATTCTTTTGCCAGTTTCCTGCTTTTAATATACCTAAAAACAATTTTTACTATCAGGCAGATGCAGCAACCAAACGTAAAAAAAGCTAAATCGTTAAAGTCCCTAACGATTTTAAAATAACGAAAAATGCACCAAAAAAAAAGTCACACATGCTGAGATCGGTATTGAAACGTACAATGTATCAAAGAATCACAATACACATCGTTAATCGGCCCCCCAAATCATGCGCAGAGCAGCCAAGCGTTATGTTAGCTGCTCTGCGCATGCCACAAACAGTCAAAACACAGTCAAATCACAAGCACATGGCTCCCAAATCAAAACAAAAATTTAAAAAAAGGGTCGGGAGGGGGCAAAGGCGGTGGTCAGGAGCGTCCTGTATGGCCGTCCTTGCCCCCCCCCACCCGTGGTCGCCGTTCCCCCCGCCCCACTTCCCCCTGCATTCTAAATTAAGCAAGAAGAAAAGCAAACGTACCTTTAGCAGCCCCGGCCCCCCTCCCTTCCTCACTACTCTGTCTCCCCTCAGCTCCGCCTCCCGACATCCTCCACCCTGTGCCCCGTCCCCTCTTGGGGTCATCACCGCCATTCCCCTCCTCCATCGGGCCCCCCTCCCTCTTACCGGGCCCGTGCAGTGCCTCTCTCCTCTGTCTGAAGGCGCTGCACGGGCAAGAAGAAAGCTGATGCCTGCCTTCACCCAGCTTCTGTCGCGCGTCTCTCTCCTCCTGGGCCCGCCCCTGTCTGACGTCGGTAACCTACGTAGGTTACTGACCTCAGACAGGGGCGGGCGCAGGAGGAGAGAGACGCGTGACAGAAGCTGGGCGAAGGCAGGCATCAGCTTTCTTCTTGCCCGTGCAGCGCCTTCAGACAGAGGAGAGAGGCGCTGCACGGGCCCGGTAAGAGGAAGGGGGGCCCGATGGAGGAGGGGAATGGCGGTGACGACCCCAAGAGGGGACGGGGCACAGGGCGGAGGATGTTGGGAGGCGGAGCTGAGGGGAGACAGAGTAGTGAGGAAGGGAGGGGGGCCGGGGCTGCTAGAATTTTGCTTTTTCGGGGGGGGGGGGGGGGCGGGGGAAAGTGGGGAGCAGCGGGGGGGGGGGGGGCAAGGCCGTCCATACAGGACGCTCCTGATGAGCGCCCTTGCCCCCTCCTGATCCTTTTTTAATTTTTTTTATTTGATGTGTTTTCTGACGTCCTTTGGACCAATCACAGCGCTTTTAGCTCTGCTAATGCGCTGGGATTGGCTCAAAGTTTGTTTATTTTTTCACTTAAAGATTTTTCCTGGCACAGAGCTGTCCTAACGAGAGGTCCAGACCTCTGGTTAGATTTCCTGCCTTTTTCCTGCGTAAAGGCAATCGGAAAAGGTTAGTGCATGTCGTTTCAATGGGGTTTTCACATTAATTGCTCATCTTCATTCCGTTTTCGTTAGCTGCTGGCTTCCTCGGTAAAAGCCCTTTGATGCATGCAACGGATCAAATTTTCCTCTTTGGAGGGTCATTAAAGGCTCATTTAGCTTTAGTGCATCTGCCTCTATGTGTTTTTGCCTCCGACACAATCTTTTTTTCGCAGTCCCTCTTAGCCTTCCTTATCAGCGCTTTGCATTTGACTTGACATTCCTTATGCTGTTTCTTATTATTTTCAGTCGGTTCCTTCTTCCATTTTCTGAAGGATTTTCTTTTAGCTCTAATAGCTTCCTTCACCTCACTTTTTAACCACGCCAGCTGTTGTTTAGTCTTCCATGCTCCTTTAATACGCGGAATATATTTGGTCTGGGCTTCCAGGATAGTGTTTTTAAAGTTAAACTCTAACTTATTTGATTTCCTATGTATACTTACTTCTAAAGCTAACGTAGAAGCCCCTTAAAATTTACACTCTAGCCCATCCATAACTATTCAGCCACGATCAGGGCACAGACCATAGAAGTCTGCCCAGCACTGGTGGTGCCACCCAATCTCCGCTAACATTCCGTAGCTCCATTCCTTCTAAACAGGATCCCTTTGTGTTTATCCCATGCATGTTTGAATTCCATTACTGTTTTCATCTCCATCACCTCCCACGGGAGGGCGTTCCATGTATCCACCACCCTCTCCATGAAAAAATATTTGCTGATGTTAAAAGTAAAGACTAGCTATGTTAATGGAATCACAGAAAACCACAAGTGGTTGTGCAGCTAATTAAGAGTCACAGAGTATATGGACAGCATAAAGCACTTATAGCATGAATATTAATCAGCAAAGCCGAAAACAAAAAGCCACGGACCTCCAGGCATATGGATCAAAGACTCACATCATTGTCAACATTTACGTAATCTGTTTTATAGTTTCTACCCTTGACGCTTAGATGTCTTTATCTGGAGATAACAAAGGTAAGCATTTTTTCACATTGTAATTTACTTTAGAGTCTTAGCTCCCCCCGAAATGGCCGCACAGCAAGTGCAAACTTGCCGCAAGGCAATTTCATTTCTGGCCTTTTTACCTGCTGTGGGAAAAGGGGCTCTGGCGTACAGCAAAAACAGCCGCCGGTGCTAGTGAAGGGCCCCTTTTACCGCAGATTCGCAAAAGGGCACCTACATGCTTTGATACTGTAGTCTTCTTTTCATCTACATGGAGATAAGAACATAAGAAAAGCCATACTGGGTCAGACCAATGGTCCATCCAGCCCAGTATTCTGTTTCCAACAATGGCCAAGCCAGGTCTCAAGTACCTGGCAGAAACCCAAATCGTGGCAACATTCCATGCTACCAGTCCCAGGGCAAGCAGTGACTTCCCCCATGTCC